>NW_028230451.1:12529814-12831958 GCF_043228905.1 Azolla caroliniana
TTCTCTCTCTCTCTCTCTCTCTCTCATCACCACATCCTATTCTATCTCATCTACTACAAAAATCAAATCCTCCCCACTCTTTCTCTCTCACTCCCTCTTCCATCACACCCCTTTATTAATCACATTCTCTTGTTGTAATTGTCTTTGCACTGAAGGGCTCCACTATGGGCCGAAACTACTTTGCCTAAGCCCACCAACCTCTTTGAATTAACAAATCTCTCTTTTGCTCTCTCTCTCTCTCTCTCTCACTCTCATTAGTGTATGTTGTAAAGAATCGATGCTCCGATTCGCCTTCACCACTCGGCCACAACCGATTAATCGCGGATCAATACAGCAGAAAATAGGAAATACAGAGAAAGACTCGATACACAGGGATTAACGTGGAAAACCCTAAATGGGAAAAACCACGGGAGTCCTCAAACTCCAACTATCACTATGAACAGAGATGTACAATGGTGAAGCTTCAAGGCAACAACCTTAAGCTCACTGTCTTCGCCACAGGCGGCGGTAATACACTGAGGCAACGACCTCTTCGTCTCTCACACTCTCTCTCGGCTGCTCTCACTTCGCTCCCTCTTCGTGGAAAACAGAAAATGAGCAACAACATAAAACTGTTTGCCCTAAGTCATATTTATACACATATGACTTTCGGACTATTTACACATATAGCCTCAAGGGCTCTTGGCAAACATATTTATAAATATGTCCCCGCATCCGGATCTCTTTCCGGGTACATTCATCATCCGGCTCCGTAGCCGGGGTCTTCATCATCCGGATCCGTATCCGGGTACTCTCCATCCAGCTTCATGCCGGGTACTCTTCATCATCCGGATCCGTATCTGGGTACTCTCCATCCAGCTTCATGCCGGGTACTCTTCATCATCCGGATCCGTATCCGGGTACTCTCCATCCAGCTTCATGCCGGGTACTCTTCATCATCCGGATCCGTATCCGGGTACTCTCCATCCAGCTTCATGCCGGGTACTCTTCATCATCCGGATCCGTATCCGGGTACTCTTCATCCGGCTTCATGCCGGGTACTCTTCATCATCCGGTTCCGTAATCGCAACCGGGCTTGCCGTCATTCATCTCCGGACATCCCATCCGGAGGGACCGATATCCCAACAAACTCCCCCTTCACTTCGGCATGGGATGTCTCTCCAATCCGATCCTCCTCCGGCATGCTTCCAGCTTGTCGGGTGTGAGTACTTTGGTCAGCATATCTGACCCGTTCTCGTCCGTGTGGATCTTCGTCAGCACGAACTCCTTATCTTCTATCCTTTCCCGGATCCAGTGGTATCTACGCTGGATGTGTTTCGTCCGGGAATGGTAGGCCGCGTTCTTCGCAAGGTGGATGGCACTCTGACTGTCGCAGTAGAGTCGGTACTCCTCCTGCCGGATACCGAGCTCTCTAATGAAGTCCTTCATCCATATTATTTCCTTGCCGGCTTCAACAGCCGCCATGTACTCCGCCTCCGTGGTTGACAACGCAACCGTCTTCTGCAGCCTTGACTGCCACGAAACGGCTCCCCCTGCATACGTCATCACATACCCTGATGTGGACCGGCTGGTATCTGCATCAGCCGACATATCCGAATCGGTGAAGCCGTCGAGTTCGGGCTTACCGGAGCCGAATCGGAGGCACACGTTCGCCGTGCCCTTCAGGTATCGGAGTATCCACTTGACCGCGTTCCAATGCTCTTTGCCGGGATTGCTCATGTACCGGCTCACCACTCCGACTGCATACCCTATGTCCGGTCTCGTACACACCATGGCATACATCAAGCTCCCGACGGCTGAGGCATACGGCACTTTCATCATATCCTCCTTTTCAGCCTTTGTCTTGGGACTTTGCTTGCTGGACAGCTTGCAGTTTGCCGGGAGGGTTGAGCCGACCGGTCTTGCTTCTGACATGTTGAACCGGTGAAGCACCTTCGTCACGTACTTCTCCTGTGACAGCCACAACTGCTTCTTCTTCCGGTCCCGGATGACGTGCATCCCTAGTATTTGCCTCGCCGGACCCAGGTCCTTCATTGAGAAGGTTCGATGTAGAGCCTTCTTCAGCATCCGTATCTTGACCTGGTCCCGTCCGACGATCAACATGTCGTCCACGTATAGGAGGAGTATAAGAGAGTCTCCTCCGTCGAACTTCTTCACAAACACGCAGTGGTCGGACTGCGTTTTGTGGTACCCTTCATTGGTCATGAAGGAGTCAAACTTTCGGTACCACTGCCGGGGAGCCTGCTTCAGACCGTAGAGGCTCTTCTTCAACCGGCATACCAGGTGCTCCTTCCCTTTCTTCTCGAATCCTTCCGGTTGCTGCATGTAGATCTCTTCTTCGAGGTCACCGTGAAGGAATGCCGTCTTCACGTCCATCTGTTCTACCTCGAGGTCCATGCTTGCCGCTATGCTCAGCACCGTCCGGATGGAGGTCATCTTCACTACCGGGGCAAATATCTCGTCGAAGTCGACGCCCTTCTTCTGCTGAAACCCCTTCACCACGATCCTGGCTTTGTATCTCGGGGGGTTTCCGGCATCTCCCGGTTTCAGCTTGAACACCCACTTGTTTCGAAGTGCCCGCTTTCCTTTCGGCAACTTCACAAGTTCATATGTGTGGTTCTCATGCAGGGAATCCATCTCCTCCTGCATGGCACTTAACCACCTGCGGCTATGGGTGTCATGCTTTGCTTCTTCAAAGCTCTCCGGCTCCCCCTCGTCGGTTAGCAGCACGTGCTCTGGTTCCGGAAATCTCCGGGGGGCCCTTCTCTCCCTTAGAGGATATCTCCGTTCCGGAGCTTCGGTAACCGGTTCTTCCGATTCTTCTTCATCCGAATCCATTTCGGGATCGGGGCCGGTTCCGGTATCATTTTCATCTTCTTCGGCCGGTTCTATTTCTTCACCGTCTTCGGCCGGATCTTCGAGTGTTAACCGGTCCCTTGCCGGTCGGGACTGCTCCTCGTAGAGTTGATCCTCACCGGTCGACTTGGAGCTCTTCATCTTTTTCTCCGACTCCCAGTCGGCGAGTGTCTTGTCCTCCATGAAGATGATGTCTCGACTCCTGAATATCTTCTTGTCGACCGGGTCCCATACTCGGTAGCCGAACTCGTCGTCGCCGTAACCGAGGAATATGCATGGCCGGGTCTTTGGATCTAGCTTTCCTCTCCGGTCCTTTGCCACATGCACGTATGCGAGACACCCGAACACCTTCAGATGCCGGTAGGACACTTCCTTACCGGTCCACACTTTCTGCGGCGTGTCTCCGTCCAAAGGTACTGAGGGTGATCGGTTTATCACATATGTCGCCGTCGACATTGCCTCAGCCCAAAACCCCTTAGGTAATTTTGCATGCGCCAGCATACTCCGGACCCTTTCCATTATGGTCCGGTTCATCCTCTCGGCCAGCCCGTTCAGTTCCGGCGTCTTCGGCACAGTAAACTCGAGCCGGATTCCCTTCGAGCGACAGTACTCCTGGAACTGCCCCCGGTATTCCCCTCCGTTATCCGCTCGTATCGCTTTCAGCTTCTTGCCGGATTCCCTTTCCACTCTCGCGTGGAGTTCTTTGAAGACGGACAGTACTTGGTCCTTTGTCTTCAACGGTGCCGTCCACAGCTTCCGGCTGTGGTCATCAATGAATGTCACGAAGTACTGGGCTCCGCCATGTGACTTCGTTTCTACTTGACACACGTCAGTGTGCACCAGCTCCAATGGTGCGCTACGTCTCGTCGGTGGCCTTGAGTGGAAGGAGGTCCGGTTTTGCTTACCGGCCAGACAGTCGGTGCACTTCTCCAGGTGCACATGCTTCACTGGAATAAGGTTGTCTTCTGCAAGCCTCTTCATCCCCTTCTCACTCATGTGGCACAGTCTCTTGTGCCATAGCTCACCGGCAGTGTCGGCTGCCACATTCAGCTCTTCCGGACATAGCCGGGAATTCATCAGGTACAGTGTGTTGACCTTCCGGGCCCGAGCTACTATTAAGCTCCCCTTGCTGAACTTCATGACACCGTTCCGGATGCTACCCGTGTAGCCTTCATCATCTAGCCTCCCGGCCGAAATCAGGTTCAATCGAACCTCCGAAACGTGTCGGACATCCTTCAGCAGCATTTTGCATCCGGTTGATGTCATCAGCCACACATCTCCTATGCCGGCAATCCGGCACGTACCTTCATTTCCCATCCGGACACAGCCATGCTCACCGGCTGTGTAGGATGAAAAGTATTTCTTCTCCGGGGTCAGGTGGAACGACGCTCCGGAATCGACCACCCAGGTCATCTCTTCTCCGGCAAGGTTCAGCTCCCTCTCTTCGGTAATGAGCATGATCTCCTCTTCACTTGCCGCGAGTGCCGTCGTTCCTTTCCAGACCTGCCCTCGCCGATCCGGACCTCTCCGGTCCGTGGCTCCCCGGTATGCACCGTTTCTCTCCGGTGACTTCTTCGAATCGGTGTCGTCGGCTCCGTTGTCTTTTCGGTAATGCCGACAATTCTTCCGGAAATGCCCCGGCTTCCCACAGTGGAAGCATGTGGGTCTTCCTCTTGACTGCGACCGGGTCCCCGACTTCTCCCGTCTCTGCGGACTCCGGTTCCATTGTCTTCCCCGATCCGATTCGGTAAGCAGCGCCTTCGGGTCGGAGGCCGGTTCTTTATCCCTCCGACGCGCTTCTTCATTCAAAATACTTGTCTTTACCGTTTGTAGAGACAAGTTATCTTCGGTGCAGGAGGTGCTGAGAGTCACCACCAAGTTCTCCCAGCTTTCCGGCAATGTACACATCAGAATGATGGCTTGCATTGCATCCTCCAGCGGGAACTTGATTGCCGCAAGCTGGTTCACGAATCCCATGAACGTGCTTACGTGTTCCACCATACTCTCGCCGTCCCGGTACTTGAGGTTCACTATCTTCCTCATCAGGGAGGTCCGGTTCAACGCATTCTTCCTCTCATAGAGGCCCGACAGCTTCCGCCACATCTCGTATGCGTTGGTGTCGTTCGCCACATGTTGCAGAACACTTACATCGACGTATTGCCGAATGGTTGCAACGGCTTTCCGGTTCAGAAGCCTCCATTCCGTCTCAAGTACCCCCTTCGGTATTTCCGACCTGTCAATCGGTTCGTACAGGTCCCGAACAATCAGAAGATCCTCCATCTTGATCTTCCAGTCGGCGTAGTTCTGCGCATTCAGCACCATCATCCCCGGCTGCCCGCTGCTGCCGCCTTCCATTTTCTGCACTGCCGTCGCTCTGATACCACTTGTTGAAAATCGATGCTCCGATTCGCCTTCACCACTCGGCCACAACCGATTAATCGCGGATCAATACAGCAGAAAATAGGAAATACAGAGAAAGACTCGATACACAGGGATTAACGTGGAAAACCCTAAATGGGAAAAACCACGGGAGTCCTCAAACTCCAACTATCACTATGAACAGAGATGTACAATGGTGAAGCTTCAAGGCAACAACCTTAAGCTCACTGTCTTCGCCACAGGCGGCGGTAATACACTGAGGCAACGACCTCTTCGTCTCTCACACTCTCTCTCGGCTGCTCTCACTTCGCTCCCTCTTCGTGGAAAACAGAAAATGAGCAACAACATAAAACTGTTTGCCCTAAGTCATATTTATACACATATGACTTTCGGACTATTTACACATATAGCCTCAAGGGCTCTTGGCAAACATATTTATAAATATGTCCCCGCATCCGGATCTCTTTCCGGGTACATTCATCATCCGGCTCCGTAGCCGGGGTCTTCATCATCCGGATCCGTATCCGGGTACTCTCCATCCAGCTTCATGCCGGGTACTCTTCATCATCCGGATCCGTATCCGGGTACTCTCCATCCAGCTTCATGCCGGGTACTCTTCATCATCCGGATCCGTATCCGGGTACTCTCCATCCAGCTTCATGCCGGGTACTCTTCATCATCCGGATCCGTATCCGGGTACTCTCCATCCAGCTTCATGCCGGGTACTCTTCATCATCCGGATCCGTATCCGGGTACTCTTCATCCGGCTTCATGCCGGGTACTCTTCATCATCCGGTTCCGTAATCGCAACCGGGCTTGCCGTCATTCATCTCCGGACATCCCATCCGGAGGGACCGATATCCCAACATATGTTTCCTACTTTCTCTTGTTTAGCTTAAGCACCCTCTAATCATCGTGTGCCTATCCCTACACACTCCTTGTTCCGACCATTTGGTCCTACTTAGACTGAAAAAGATAGCATGAATGGAAGCAAGAAATGAAGAATTCTTTTTGGTTTGCTTAATATATCTGTGCACGACTTGCAGTTAGTTAAACTTAATACTTGACTATATCGACATCATTACAATCATGCAACCATGCAAAGAACAATAGCTATAATTTTGGTTAGTCTAAATAGCACTTCTCTTGTCCAATTTAGACTACAACCGGAGACCTCTAATGTGTTATAGTAGCATGCAAACCAACTACACCATCTAAACATATCGACGATGTCTATTTAGCTATCTTAATTAATCTTGTTCCAATAACGATTGAAGAACAAAGTGTTCTTAGATGAATTTCAAGATATTATTTATTCGTAAAAGAATAGTTCAAAACATGCAAATAAACCCGGACTCAAACAGAAGAGCTCTACTGTGGAAGTCTAGCGTGATATCCAATTTCAGGCATTATGATGAATTTGATAATTTCATTGAAACGATGTCACAACTACATGGGCATCATGAGTTTCAATGTATCCCATGTGGTTGTGGCATTTAGGTGAAACAAGTCTTTAGAAAGAAATAACACTAATTGACACAAGAAATCAACACGACAATTTTCTAGGGTTAAGGTATATAATTTAGTTCCACTTAGTTTCACTAAATATATTCTAGTTCTATAGTGACAGAGACTATATGTTCTTCTACTCTTTCTATGTACAAGTTTTTGTGTGCAAACCTAGTTTCGAACCGCAGACATCTAGTGTGTGAGACTAGCGTGATAACAAACCACACCATCTAGACCCATTCGTCATTACTAATTTAATAGTTTGACATGAATTTGTTAATTAGACCAAGCGATCGGCATGTCATACTGACATTGACATCACGACTTCGTAAGTTTGCCAAGTGGTAGTAAGATTCACCTTATGGAAGTTTTTCTGAGGAGATACCATTTAGATTGAAAAAGATAGCATGAATGGAAGCAAGAAATGAGGAATTCTTTTTGGTTTGTTTAATATATGTGCACGACTTGCAGTTAGTTTAACTTAATACCTAACTATATCAACATAATTGGAATTAGCCAACCATGCAAAGAATAATAGGTATGATTCTAGTCAGTCTAAATAGCACGTCTCTTGTCCAAACGTAGACTGTAACCGGAGACGTCTAATGTGTTAAGAGTAGCATGAAAATCAACTACACCATCTAAACATATCCACGATATCTATTTGTTTATCTTAATTAATCTTGGTGAAATAATGATTAAACAATAGAGTGTTCTTAGATGAAATTCAAGATATCATTTATTCATAAAAGAATAGTTCAAAACATGCAAATAAACCTAGACTCAAACCGAACACCTCTAGTGTGGAAGTCTAGTGTGATAACCAACTACACTATCTAAACGCAATTGTGAATATCTCTCAATTTTATGCATTTTGATGAATTTGATACGTTCGCGCTTATCGACCCATTGCTCCCTTCGTGTCAGTGTCGACTTTTGTTGCCTCCTCGTCTATTTGGCATGTTGTTCATTCGGCTCCTCCGGATCGAACTCCTGTTCAGAATTGGCTAGCTCTGATTCGTTCCAACTCTTGTCTAAAATTGGCCATCTCCAATTTGTCTTCAACCTTCAGGCCCTTCACCACATCGGACCAAGTCTGGGTCTCGGCCTTCTTATTCTGGTTGGCTTCTGTGAATGTAAACGTGCAGAAGCGTTAGACAAAACCGGCTCAGCTGGATAACAAGAGAGAATAAGATGAAGGTTTAGTGGAGTGGCTTAACACATAGAGAATACTCGTGGGAGAGACAGAGAGAGAGAAAAACATAAACTCAATTCAAAAAACTCTAAAACTTTGTACATACAATGTGCTAAACAACAGTATTTATACAAGTTCGTAAACGACTGACAGAAGTACTGACAGGTACTTCAATATTCCTATGTGTGATTCACACTAACTACGAGACAATGATTACCTAGTAGTCTAGGCTACTACTAGGCTTCCGGCTCCCGCTCGAATCCGGCTCTCCGATCCATCTCCTCGATTTGGCCAGTTGTTTCCAGATACCATATGGATACCGATCCGGCTCATCCTTATGGATGCCGATCCGGATCCGGTTGAGCTTGCTTGCTCAACACTCCCCTTCAAGCTCAACTTGAGGTCGGATCATGGTGTTAGTGTTCGTGGAAACTGGTTCTTCTACGCGGCTCCTTCTGGCGTTGCTCCACCTTGTTTGCGCTCTGGTCCGGTCTGGTCTTGATTGTCGTGACCCTTCTAGTTTTGCGCACCTCGACCTCCTCGGTCGGCTTGTTTGCTCAATAGGCCCATTTCAACTCCCTCGGTGCTCCGACTCCGGCGCTTGTCGACCCATCGGTTCCTGCGTCAGAAATCGAGGAAAAAAAGAAATCAGGAATTGTGTAAACCTTGTTGGCGTTGACTTCCGATGCATCCATGTCCGTTTGGCCTTTAGTTGATCCGGCTTCTCTGAATCTTGAACCGAATCGGTTTCCTTCGATTCGTTCCAGTTCTTGTCCAAATCGGTCGCTCCTGATTCATTCCGGATCTTGTTCGAGTCGGTGTTCTCCAACTCGTCTTCTGGTTTCAAGCCCTTTACCATATCAGACCATGTCCGGGTCTTGGCCTTCTCCTTTCGGTAGGCTCTGTCCTTGTTGACTCTGCCGCCGCCGCCGCTCGTTCTGACTTGTTCGGATGTGCCGACTTCCTTCGTCGACTCGGCTTCCTTTTTCCCTTTGTCTCCCCCTTTGTCGGTTTTTTTTTCCTCTCCGATTGTCAAGAATAGTACTAAAATAGAGAGAGAATTAGTACTAGAGAAGGGAAGTACTATTAGTACTAAGAGGACGGGACTTGGTAAGACTCCCGAGAGAGAGGAAAGAAAGAGAGAGATAGTGAGGAAGAGAGAGAGAGAGATGATGATAACTGATGATATATTATATGAAGAGTAAGTACAAGATGGCTATGAGGCTTAAGACTGGCGTTGAACCAATTTGGTTCAACATAATGCCTTGTGCCTCCTTTTATAGTGTTCTTAGGAGGAGTCCTGAAGCTTCTAGAATGTTCCAGAGAAATCAGGAATATACATTAATTTCCTATAATAAAACTTAAATGAAAATAATATCCTATGTATTACAATAGATGGTATAATGGTCAAGAGCTCGACCCATATAACATAAGGTCATGGGTTCGAGTCTTGCCATATCATGACATTATCCCCCCCTTAGGACGACGAGTGTAATGAGTCGGCGTTGATTGAGGACTTGGTTTGTCCCGATACTATCGGTGGAAATCAGCAAGAAGATCTTGAGCATTGGCGATATGCTCGACAGGTTCCCAAGTAATAAAGTTTGTCGTGAACAAATTTGGAGTCGAGGACGGCAGCAACTCCATACTCCGGGCAAGGGCGGCGGTGGTGTAACACGATCGGGAATAGTGTTTGCTATATAAGGTTCAAGAAGAGAACTATGGAAGACCGGATGTATCTAAAGATGCGGAGGAATATCAAGGCGGAATGTGACATCATTAACTGTACCCATAATACGGAAAAGACCGAGTCGCTGATAATCCAACTTGTCGCACGGTCGAGTAATCTTGATGTGACGACGTAAGAGTCGTACTCAATCTCCGATGGCAAAAGAGGAGGGAAGCCAATGACGATCCGGATAAGTCTTTTATGTGTGTTGAGCATGACGAAGATGAGTAGAGAGATCCATCTGGATCTTGCATAGCCTCTCCAAATGATCCTCGGCATGAGGATTGGTAGGTAGCTCCATGGGGTCGATCATAGACCAGCGAGGATGAGAACCAATATAAGTGTTAAATGGGGAGACCCGAATCGAGGAGTGAATAGCATTATTATAAGCAAACTCTGCAAAGTGGAGAATATCAGCCCAATCGCCCTACTGATAACTCAGAAAACATCGGAGGTATTGTTCCAGTGTTTGATTTGTTCGTTCTGCCTGCCCATCGGTCTGGGGATGGTAGCCAGAGGAGAGGTTACAAGAGACGTTGAGCATCTTGAAGAGATGTTTCCAAAATTTGGAGACGAATTGAGGTCCTCGGTCACTGATGATACTATCTCGGAGGCCATGGTGCCGAAATACCTCACGCATGACAAGGGTGGTGGTTTCCTCACTAGTGATGGCCTTAGTACATGGCACAAAATATGCCATCTTAGTATATCGATCAACGACGGTTAAGATAGCATCGAAACCCTTCGAGACTAGCAGATTGGTAATAAAATCAAGACAAGTAGACTGCCACGGCTTACTTGGAATTGGTAACGGTTCCAACAAGCCATATGGATGATGTCGTGGCATCTTTGCTCGCCAGCAAGCATCATAGGTCCGTAACGTAGTCGTCAACAAAACGTCGCATGTGGGGCCACCAAAAGGATCGTTGAACTAGATTCAACGTCTTCGTACTACCGAAATGTCCCGTTGTATGGGTGTCGTGACAATTTTGGATGATTTGAAGGCAACAGGACCAATCGGGAACATTTACGAGCTTTTTAAAGAACAGTAAATCATCATAATATTTGAATTGTTGGCAGTCCATACCTGGTTGTTGAGAGTGGGAACAAGATGCCCGAGAGGTATCAATGTGCGCTAGAATGGCTGGAGCAAAACTATCCATCTTCATGTTAACACGTATTGGTCCCAAAATTACCTGCTTTTGATTATCAAACACTAGATCACCAGGACGAGGTGCAAGATATGAACACCGTGATAGTGCATCTACTTTTCCTTGTTTCTTCCCCGATCGATATGTGATTTTGAAGTCAAAACGCGTGAGGAATTGGGCCCACCGAGCTTGCCGTCGATTTAGTACAAGAGCATTCTAGAAATAAGCAAGGTTTTTGTGATCACTGAAGACGATGACCTGATGTGGAGAGCCCTCTAAGAAGTGCCTCCATTGCACAAATGAATCCACAATGGCTAATAACTCATTTTCATGTATCTCTTAAGATGCCTAAAAGCCATGTCCGCTTCATTGGACCAAAGAAATGTCTGTCCCTTCTTCGTAAGCTGTGTGAGAGGTAAAATAATCTTCAAGTAATCTTGTATAAACTTGTGGTAGAAGTTAGCAAAACCTAGGAAACATTGTACATCTCGTAACAAACGTGGAGTTTGCCACTCTAGCACAGTTTTGACTTTAGCCGGATCCATGGAGATGCCCTTTGAGGAGATGACGTAGCCTAGAAATTCCACTTGCTTGCAGTCAAAGCTATATTTTTCTAGTTTGGCATAAAGACCATTCTCTAAGAGTCGTTTTAGTACTAATAGTACATCAGAATCATGATATTCCTGGGTCTTCGAATAAATCAATAGATCATCCAGATACATGATCAAACAGATATCCAAGAGGTCTATGAATATATCATTTGCCATGTGATGGAAGACTGGGGGCGCATTGGTTAGACTGAACGGCATAATGATATACTCGAAATGTCCATACCGTGTGCGAAATGCGGTCTTCCATTCGTCTCCCAGTCGGATCCGCACGAGGTTATACGCTCCTCGTTGATTGATTTTTGTAAAAAACTTGGCACCATTTACTCGCTCTAAAAGACTTGATATAAGAGGAAATGCATACCTATTCCTGATGGTGACCTTATTCAAGCCGCGGTAATCAACGACGAGACGAAGTGATCCATCTTTCTTCTTGACAAAGAAGATGGATGCACCGGCCGAAGATTTCGAATGACGAATAAACCCGCTTGCCAAGTTCTCCTCTATGTAGGCTTGAAGGACTCCTAACTTAGTTGGTGACAAGTTGTAAATTGGTCCCCATGGTGGCTCTGTTCCAAGTTGTAAATCGATGGGACAATCGTAGGGACGATGATGAGGAAGAGTACCGGCTTTTACCTTGTCAAATACATCGGCATAAGGCTGATATTTTGCCGGAAGTTGCACTAAGGATTCCTTCTTAATATTGCTGGAAGGATGTATTGGTATTGCAAATAGAAACATTGCCTCCTTGTGTCTTTCTTCGCTTAGTTGATGGAGTGAAATGGTCGAAACTCGATGAGTAGATTCTTGGGGTTGTCAATACCGGACTTCTCTTGTTCTCCAATCTATGTCTGGATTATGTAATTCAAACCAAGGTAATCCTAGGACAATGGGGTGCTCTGGACTACTAATTATATTAAATGATACAACACACACAAGGTAAACCCTAAAGCCTTTATTTTGGTTTAGTACAAGCTACGATTTGATTTACCTGTCTTTCTTGGCCTATGGGGACAGTTGATTGCGATATGCCGTAGTCCACCGCAATAAAGACATAATCGATTTGCATGTCCACGTTGCTTTTCTTCTTCTGATAACAGGCCACGTCGACGCATGGTATCGATCTCCATCGGTGTGGGAGTATTTGCTTGAGATACGTCTCGTGCAAACGGTTTAGCCACGAGTGAGGCATATGTGGGCTCCATGTTGAGAAGCAAGCTCAACATGGTATGTGATGCTTATTGGTAAATAAGCTATAGTAGCTATTTAGCTACTTGTGAACATAAAGGAGAAACAACTAATTAGCTACTGACAACTAATTAGCTAATGACAACTAATTAGCTAATGACAGCTATTTAGCTAATGACAATTATTTAGCTAGATAAAAACAATTTCCTGGTGTGGAAATTTAGAATGACAAATTTCCTGATGGGGAAAGGATACTAGGATTACATTGAAGGAGACCTAGATGTTATGTACACATAACGTTGGTGAGGGTAGGTCACTAATATTTACATTAGTGAAGGGTATGTTCACTATTATTAAAAAGGGGACTAATGATTGGATAGAATGAATGATATGTGCATGCACTATCATGATTTAGACAACCAATGAATAGAGAGCCTTTTAGAAAGGCACATCTATTCAAGGGGCCTAGGAAAAGGTATAAATATGAGGCTTAGCTACCCTCATAGGAATCACGTCGGAAGGCTGCTGTCGTAGACACCGGTGGTGCGGGCTAGGCTTTCGTCTCGACGATCGTGTTTATCTCTTCCAAGGTATTAGTCATCCTAATATCCGGCGGTATGGGACGTCGGTGGTAGGTTGGCTATGTCTAGATCATAGCTCGGGGGTGGTCGGGTGGAACGGGTTCTTCTATCCAATCTATTTTCTTCCTTTTTACTTGATTTGGTCTATTGATTAGTAATAGACTCTTAACAGTGGTATCAGAGCTTTTACTAACAATTTTTTTGTTGTTTTGATGTTTTTTTGCGTGTGAGCGAGGGGGATCTAACAAGGCTCGTCATGCTCTTCTCAGGATCAAAACAACACTCTAAACCCGGTATTCTTCTTTTTTGATCTCTTCTCTTTTTCTATTATGCGTTCTTTATGGTCGAATCAAATTGGTATTACGTTTTATTCTCTTTCTTTCTACCTCCTACTACGCTACGATTTTACTTATTATTATGCATCGGGCCGAGCGTGTTTGCACTAATCGCATACGCTCAACTCATGGCCTTTTGCATATTGCGATATATATCCCACTCTCTCCTCTCTTGAACTCTTACGATAATAATTATTTTTGTGCATTGGGTCGAGCGTGTTTGCTCTAATCGCACACGCTTATCTCATGGCCGTTTTGCATATGATGTTGAGTATACCACTCTTCCCCTCTATTGAGCCATCACTTGGCCGATTCTAAGGGATGATGTGGCCTTGACGAGGTGTATGTTGCCTACCTATGCCACTCTACTCTCTATTAAGCCATCAATTGGCCGATTCTATGGGATGTTGTGGCCTTGACAAGGTATATGTAGCTTACATATACCACTTTCCTTTTTAATTAGCCATCAATTGGCCGATTCTAAGGGATGATATGGCCTTGACGAGGTATATGTCACTTACCTATGCCACTTTCCTCTTTAATTAGCCATTACTTGGCCGATTCTAGGGATATGTGGTGGTCTTGAGGAGGTGCATGTCAACTACCCTAGGGTTTCGTATCTTAGGGCATGTTTGATTCCATACACCTAATTGTTGATTATTCTAATTAAATTTTAATTTCATAAGTATTGTTTCACTTATATGATTTTCTAGTAATTATTATTTACCCGCCCACAATTAACTCTCCTTTTTCCACTTCCTTTTCATGTATAAAGTAATTACATCGTTTAATTTTAATGTAACCTTTACGTGTAGACTATTTTTTTCGTATGGAGTGGCTTGTTGAACGATTTTTTTTCAACGGGTCATCTAGGTTTAACTCTTATCATCAAGCCTTAGAAAACGAGTAAAACCATATGAGTTCCCTTATTGATGTTTTACTCATGGATTTGAGTATTACATCTTTGCGCACAACACCGTCATCACTTGTATCAATTTGTGGCTTATGTCACAATTGTGCAAGTTATAACAATCAGATTGGGATGTATATGTGCATACCTTGCACTTCCCATTTATTTGTGACATTGTTTTTTTCGTAGGTAACACATGGGTTCTTTTTTTTTACCCTTGTTTTCGTCACTACTTAACTCTTATGAGTAGTGCCTTATTTTATCATTTTATCATCACGTTTGCTTATTGCTCGCAAGACTAGAATATTACTTGTGAGTGCACTTGTTTTTTCACGTAATACACTTTCTCGACCATATAATACATGATGGGTTGGCATTAATATAAGGCTATCTAGGAAATTTCATTGATGTAAGAACCATGGTTGAGCCTCGAGGAGCCGCCATGATTACTCAAGATAGAGATCCGAGAAATACATCTTACCTATGTTTTCCCCCATGGTTTTTAAAACACCATAGTGTTACCATAGTTATCGGATCTCGAATCACATCTCATATGTCTAGAGGGGTAAAGACATGAGATACTTTCTTGGATAAAGTTCTTTCAATCAAAATTTCAAGCATTCATTTTGCTTGTGTAATTTCTGAACCTCCTTATTTTATTGCATACCCACAGCGTGCATCATGGAACAAGTTTTGAACGCAGTTGGAACGATCTCTCCAAATGAGACCTCTCAACCCCAATCCGCATCTCGCACACAAGCTGAGATCACTATTGAGCAATTGCTCACTACTACCTTGAATCAATTGGCCGAAATGAGACAGGCCAATATGGCATTGGAAAATAAATTCCAAGAATTAACTATTGAGTCCAAGAAAGAAGGTGAACCTTCCTTCGTAGTCACGCCTTTCAAGGGAGATAAGAAAGAAAGAACCGAGGAGGCCATTAGCACTTGGCTTGGTCGTTGGGAGTCTCACTTTGAGCTTCATCCCAAGCCCGATGCAGTAAAAATTGGTTATGTCGGTCGTGAGTTAGGTGGCCGAGCTGCTGCTTGGTGGCGTGGCCTAAGGACCGCAAAAAACTTACCCACAACTTGGGAAGGTTTCGTTGATGTTTTTAAGAAACAATTCTTGCAGCCACCTTCTCAAACCAAACAAGCGCAACACTTGCTCACATTGTCTAGTAAGCCATTTACCTCTCTCGAGGATTATGTGCATCACGCTCGGACCCAGATCCAAAAATCGGGACTTACGGGTGAGAAATGGTTTGTCGCTTGTTTTTTGAATGGTATTCCCAATGGGGATTATCATTGGATTGTCCATGACAAGGACCCCACAACTTTCGAGGAAGCCGTCAACATTGTGCTACGATACCATAGGACTTCCAAGAAAGACCACAATAAACCTGAGTTCGCCAAAACTCCGAATGTCAAGTTCATTGGGAAACGTAAGCAATCCAGTGACACTCTTGACCGCGACTCAAAGAAACCGAACCTCTTCTGTGCATATTGCAAGAAGCGGGGCCACACAAAGGATACCTGTCGTCGTCTTGAGAGGAAGTCAATGAACACCCCTCCTCAAGACAAATCTACGAGTCACACAGGTGAGTCTTTTGATATTGTTGAAGTTCATACCAATCACTTAAGTTTATGTGAATGCACTTTTCCTTCACATTTACTTGGACCTAATGATTTACTCCGAGCAGTCGGATATATCAATGGAACACAAGCACATTTCTTGTTTGATTCCGGTAGTTCTCACAATTTTCTTAATGATCACTTTGTGCAGCAAATGGAGCTCCACATAAACGCAAGTGATCATATCTATCAAGTTCACATGGCAAATGGAAACGTTCAATACATCAGTGGCATTGTTTGTCAACTGCCAATTCAAATAGATACTTATTTGGAGAAGCTTGACTTTCATGTTATGAAATTACAATCCGCAGATTTCATTTTAGGATATCCTAGGTTTTTTAATAAAAACCCTTCTTTGTCCATTGATTGGGTTAATCACTCAATCACATTTGAACTTAATAATTGTAAACATTTTATTCAATGTTCCAAACTTCCTTCTCATTCACTTGTGTCTTCTAAATCTTTAAGTGAGTATTCTAGTTCATTAATTTATTCGTGTGTAATTGATCCTGCGGTTCAATTTTATTATTTTAATATTGACGCCACACAATTACCACATTTTGAGCAACGATTACTCGACTCTATTTTAGAGGATTTTCAAGATGTGTTTCCTACTGAATTACCGCTTACTTTACCACCTAAACGTAATGTGGACCATCAAATTGAACTCATCCCTAGGGCTGCTCCTGTGAGCATTCCACCTTACCGACTTAGTCGATTAAAAGAGGATGAGATCGCTAAACAACTTAAGGAATACTTGAGTATGGGCCACATTAGGTATAGTAAATCACCTTGGGGTGCGCCAGTTCTATTAGTCAAGAAGAAGGAAGGTTCGTGGCGAATGTGTATCAATTATCGCCGTTTGAATAAAATGACAATTAAGAATGCATATCCATTACCTCGTGCCGATGATTTGATTGATCGTTTGCACGGGGCTCGATATTTTACGAAAATTGACTTACGAACTGGTTATCATCAGATTCGCATCGCCGAGGATGATATTCCTAAAACCGCTTTTCGTACGCGTTATGGCCATTATGAGTTTTTAGTCATGCCATTTGGGTTGACTAATGATCCAGCCACATTCCAACAAGCGATGAATGATGTTTTCCGAGATCAACTCGGTGATTTTGTTGTCGTCTTCTTGGATGATATTTTGATATATAGCTGTACCTTGCAAGATCATGTTCAACATGTTCGATTTGTTTTGCGAAAGTTGCGTGACAACTCTTTCTATGCAAAACATTCAAAATGTGACTTCTTCCAAAAATCTATTGTGTACCTAGGTCATTTAATTATAGAAAATGGCGTTGAAATTGAACCTTCTCGTATTGAAAAGGTTAAACTTTGGCCCATTCCTCGTAATATTTGTGAACTTAGATCATTCTTAGGGTTTGTTGGATTTTTACGAAAATCAATTCGTAACTATTCCAAATTGACTACGCCATTAACTGACCTTTTAAAAGGTCATCCACGTAAGTCTGTCAAACCAATTTCATGGAATGAACAACTTGACAAATCATTTGAGACACTCAAGGAGCATGTGTGTCAGGCTCCCACTCTTCTATTACTAGACCCTTCTAAGCCTTTCTCAATTGAAACTGATGCTAGTGATTATGCTATTGGTGTCGTTCTTTATCAAGGTGGTCACCCTATTGCTTTTGAAAGTAAGAAGCTTGATGCTGCTCAATCTCGGTATTCGGTTCAAGAGAAACAGTTGTTTGCGGTGATACACGCACTTAAAACATGGAGGCACTATCTCTATGGAAATAAATTTGTGGTTACAACAGACCATCAATCATTAAAGTATTTTTGTGACCAGCCCGATCTTGTTGGTCGTAAAGGCCGTTGGGCTGACCTTATGCAAGATTTTGATTTTTCCATACGATATCGCAAGGGTTCTATGAACACCGTTGCTGATGCTCTTAGTCGCATTAAAGAAGTTAACATGCTTAGCTTCACGGAAATAAAATCTGATCTTTTAGATCACCTTCGAAGGAAATACCTTGATGACAGTTATTTCTCAAAATACTGGACGAAAGCCGAATCTGGTTTAGATGCCGATACTAGCACCCTACCCTCGAAGGCGACCTTTCACATTACAAACGGTTTGCTCTACCGTAGTGGAAAGGTCTGTGTTCCAGATTTACCAAATGTTAAATAGAAAATTTTTCATGAATGTCATGATGCACCATCTGTTGGTCATCCTGGAATACAACGCACACTCGTTCTCATCTCGTGTACTTTTTTTTGGCCTAAGATGCGCTCTGACGTGCATAAATACGTAACTCAATGCTTACAATGTCAGATTAATAAGTCGGAACGACTTAAAGCTGCCGGTCTTTTACATCCCTTAGATATTCCCAACAATAAATGGGAAATTATCTCGATGGATTTTATTGTTAGTTTACCTCGTACACAGAGGGGTCATGATGCCATATGGGTTGTCGTTGACAGGCTAACAAAATTAGCTAGATTTATTCCTACAAAAACCACGGTAACCGCTCAACAGTTGGTTTATCAATTTGTTGATGAGTTATTTCGTTTTTATGGATTACCGATGGATATTGTTAGTGATCGAGATTCCAAGTTTACTAGTGACTTTTGGACTCAGGTCTTTAAGAAACTAGAAACTACATTCAGCATGAGTTCCGCAGATCATCCTCAGTCTGATGGACAAACTGAACGAGTTAATCAAATTATTGAGGACATGCTTCGAGCTTATGTAGCAAAAACCCCTTCTAAGTGGGAGCAATACCTTCCTATCTTAGAATTTGCCTATAATAGCTCTAAACATACATCCACTGGATATAGTCCTTTTATGTTGATGTATGGTTTTCAGCCACGTGCCCCAGTTGATGTCACGATTCATCGTGATACATTAGACAGTCTACGCAATTTTTTGCAAGACATGAACCAAATGTTGCATATTGCCAAAGAAAATGTCAAGACAGCTCAAGATCGTGCTCGATTTTATGCTGATCAGGATAGACGTCCTCGTGCATTTACTATTGGTCAAAAAGTTTTTTTGCGTGTCCCGACTGATTCTACGTCATTATCTACGGGCAAGTGCGCTAAGTTAGCCCCACGATATTGTGGCCCATTTGAAATCCTTAAGCGAGTTGGGTCATCTGCTTATCACCTTGCCTTACCTCGTAACGTTGGTATTCATCCTGTTTTTCACGTCAGTCGTCTAAAACCATTTTTAGGCTCTGGTGATAACACCATCACAATCCAAGATCTTGTAACATTAGAGGATTTTTCTTACAAACCTCATGTTCCTGAACGAATTCTTGATTCTCGTACTAAACGTTTACGTTCTAAAGAGATTCGGCTATTCAAGATCAAATGGATGGATAAACCTATTGATGATGCCACATGGGAACGCGAGCATTCGCTTAAGGCACAATTTCCTCACTTTATATTGCAAGAGTGCAATCTTTTGAAGTAGGGGAGTATGTTATGTACACATAACGTTGGTGAGGGTAGGTCACTAATATTTACATTAGTGAAGGGTATGTTCACTATTATTAAAAAGGGGACTAATGATTGGATAGAATGAATGATATGTGCATGCACTATCATGATTTAGACAACCAATGAATAGAGAGCCTTTTAGAAAGGCACATCTATTCAAGGGGCCTAGGAAAAGGTATAAATATGAGGCTTAGCTACCCTCATAGGAATCACGTCGGAAGGCTGCTGTCGTAGACACCGGTGGTGCGGGCTAGGCTTTCGTCTCGACGATCGTGTTTATCTCTTCCAAGGTATTAGTCATCCTAATATCCGGCGGTATGGGACGTCGGTGGTAGGTTGGCTATGTCTAGATCATAGCTCGGGGGTGGTCGGGTGGAACGGGTTCTTCTATCCAATCTATTTTCTTCCTTTTTACTTGATTTGGTCTATTGATTAGTAATAGACTCTTAACACTAGAAGAGGCCCCAGAGATCCCAGAAGAAAATGCCACAACAACATAGATTAAAGCATTCAAAGATTGGAATCAAGGGGCAAGGAAGGTAATGCATTGGCTCTCACTTAGCATCTCAGATTTGATGCTTGGGCACATACAGGATGCTATGCTCCCAAAAGAACCTTGGGACAGTTTGGTAAAATTGTTTGCAGTAAACACAGTTGAAGACTGAGCTAAATACCTTAGAAAAAGGTAAGATGTCAATAAATGAGTATGCTTTGAAAATAAAGAGCATATGTGAATCACTTGGTTCTATCAATGTAAAAATAGAAGATGATGATAAGGTAGAAATATGCTTGAGAGGCTTAGGACCTCAATACAAAAGCTTTAAAACATCTATGCTTACAAGGGATAGTATCCCAAGTTTTCCAGATCTGGTTTCAATGCTTGTAGTAGAAGAAAGGAATCAGATGGATGATGTAAATAAAGGAAATCTTGAGAATGAGGAGCAACCCTATATAATAGTGCTGGAAGAGGCCGAGGAAGAGGCCATGAAAGATTTGGCTCAGCAAGAACCAACAATAATGGTTATCAAGGAAGAGGACAACAAACCATTAGAGGAAGAAACAACAACAGAGGCAGGGGGAGCAACCAAGGTAGAGGTAAGCAAACATATGTAAATGATGATGGTTGTTGGTATTGTGGAAAACCAGGCCACACACAAGCTGAATGTTACAAGAAGCAAAATGATGAGCAAAGAGGAAAGAGACAGCAGAATAACTATGCCCAAACTAGTGAAGATTGTGAAAAAGATGGTGCATTTGTGGTACAACATGAGATAGCAACAGTGGCTGAAAGCTCACAGAAATGTAATGAAGAGTTTACATGGTATGTAGACTTGGGGGCATCTAACCATATGACTGGACATGCAAACTGGTTTGAAAGGTTAAGAGAACTAGAGATTCCTGGCTATGTACAGACGGGTGATAATAGTACTCACCAAATAGAACATGTTGGAGATATCCTATTGTGGGAAGAAAAAGGAAAGACTAAGTATATGTTGAATGTAATGCATGTTCCAAATCTTGCTAAGAATCTGATTTCCGTTGGACAGATAGTAGAGCAAAGTATGCAAGTAAAGTTTAAGCAAAGTGGATGCTATATAGAAAAGAATGGGAAGCTCATTGCAAAAGGAAAACGACAAGGAAGAATTTTTATTTTGGATGTTGACATGCCTAGACAGATTTCAGCTATGTTTGCAAATGGAATGAGTGTAGTCTCAGATGTAGAAATGTGGCATAAAAGGATTGGTCACATAAGTATGCAAACCCTAAAGAATATGTTGAGAAAAGATGCAGTGGCTGGACTGCCAAAACTGAAAAATTGTGAAATGGGAAAGATATGTGAAGCATGTCAATATGGAAAGCAAAATAGGTTGTCATTCCCTCATGAAAGACATGTAAGTAAAAATTTGTTGGATTTGGTACCTACGGATGTATGGGAACCAACTAAGAATGCATCTATCGGTGGGTGCAGATTCTATGTAACTTTTATTGATGATTGCTCAAGGAAAACATGGGTGTACTTCATGAAAGAGAAAGTGAAGTGTTTGAATGTTTTCGTAAGTTAAAATGCATGGTAGAAAAGCAGGTAGGCACAAGAATAAAATGTTTAAGATCTGATGGAGGAGGAGCGTATTTCTCCAATGAATTTTCTGATTTTCTATGCAATAAGGGAATAAGAAGACAATTCACATGTCGATATACTCCACAGCAAAATGGAGTTGCTGAGAGGAAAAACAGAACATTGGTGAACATTGCAAGGGCTTTGATGACAGAGAAGAATATGCCATTGTACTATTGGGCAGAAGCTGTAAATACAACAAATTATATTCTAAATAGATGTATAACATCGGGAGTACATGAAGCAACTCCTGAAGAGTGTTTCTATGGAAGGAAACCTAGTTTAGAACACTTAAAAGTATTTGGATGCCTTGCATATGTACATGTGCCTGTAGAAGTAAGAAGTAAGTTGGATCCAAAAGCAGAAAAATGTATTTTTGTTGGCTATTCAGAAGAACAAAAAGGGTATAGATGCTATAACCTTGTAACAAAGAAGATTGTGACAAGTAGGGATGTAATCTTTGATGAGTTAGCCAGCTGGTACAATTCAAAACAGAATCCAGAGACTGATGAAGATAATGAGATTGAAGACAGAGACAAATCTGAAAATGTAGAAGACTACCACAGAGATGGAAGCAAGGTTGGACAACAAAGTCCAACATCAACAGAATGTTCTGGACCATCAAAAAGCTCAGATGGTAAATCTGATTCGAATTCTTGGAGTGGAAAAAGTGGAGGACAAAAAATGTGATGATAAAAAAGGAAAACAAAAAATGCCAGAGTATGAAATGTTGGATGAATTGTCTAAAAACATGGAAGATGAGGATTCAGATATGTCATTGGATGATTTTCTTGGTATAAGAGGATTGAAAATCCTTGGTATGGAAAAAGCATTGAAGGATGCAAATCAGAAACTGAGAAGATCAGATAGAGAGAAAAAAATTGTTGAAAGATTTGGTTATGATACATATATGGCTATGCATTATGCATATATGTCTAAGGTGGTACAGATCCCTGATCCAAGTAGTTTTGATGAGGCTAAAACTGAGAAGAAATGGGTGGATGCAGTGCAAGAAGAGATTGATGCATTGGCTGAAAACAGAACATGGGATTTGGTGAGGTTACCAAAAGGAAAAAATGTGGTAGGTTGCAAATGGGTCTACAAGACAAAGCATGATTCTAGTGGGAATGTAAGTAGACATAAAGCAAGATTGGTTGCAAAGGGATATGCCCAAATGCAAGGAATTGATTATGATGAGACATTTGCACCGGTTGCAAAGATGGCAACATTGAGGACATTACTGGCTGTAGGTGCAACCAGAAGATGGTTTATTCATCATATGGATGTAAAAATTGCCTTTTTACATGGTAACTTGGAAGAAGAAGTGTATATGTGTCAACCACCACGTTTTGAAGATAGGAAGCATCCAGATTATGTATGTAAGCTGAAAAAGGCTCTCTATGGACTGAAACAGGCACCAAGAGCATGGCACAGAGAACTTTCAGATTATCTGAAAAAACTTGACTTCAAAATGTCAAAGGCTGATTCATCATTGTATGTTAAAAGGAAAGATGATTGTGTTGTTGTGATTCTGATTTATGTTGATGATCTCATCATTGGAGGTGATTCCATGGATGAAATAAGTAAGCTGAAAAGAAATTTGGAAATGCAGTTTCATATGAAAGATTTGGGAGATCTGAGATATTTTTTGGGTATTGAAATCATCAGATCTGAAAGTGGTATATATGTGTTGCAAAGACAATATGCAACAACTATGTTGAAAAAGTATGGTATGCTTGGATGCAAACCTATTGGAGTACCACTAGATAAAAACTGCAAATTGAGGGTTGATTTGGGAGCCAAAATAGAAGATGTAAACATGTACATGTACAGGTCTATGGTGGGTAGCCTTATTTATTTGACCATAACAAGACCTGATTTGAGTTATGCGGTTGGATTAGTCAGCCAATTTATGCAACAGCCAACAAAGCCGCATTTGGACTACATTAGTAGAATTCTGAGGTATGTAAAAGCTACTCAGAACTATGGATTGTTTTACAGGGCTGATTGGGACATAAATCTGGAAGGATATACAGATGTTGATTGGGCTGGAAGCCAAACAGATAGAAGATCCACAAGTGGATATATATTTACATTGGGAAGTGCAGGTATTTCATGGAGTAGCAAGAAACAAGCTACTGTTGCATTGTCTAGTACTGAAGCTGAGTACAGAGGAGCCGCCATAGCCACTTATGAAGAGGTATGGATCAGAAGATTTCTTGCTGATTTGGGAGAGTATATAGATGGTATTGTCACAATCTGGTGTGACAATATGAGCAACATTCAACTTGCAAAAAACCCAGTGTTCCATGCAAGAACAAAGCACATTGAAGTGCATTATCACTTTGTTCGAGAAAAAGTGATTGAAGGAGAAGTTGATATGGTGTATGTGAATACAAATCAGCAAGTTGTTGATATTCTCACAAAGGGATTGAGTGTGGAAAAGCATACACAGTTTCGGAACATGATGGGAGTTGTAGACACTGATATGATGGCTGAAAAGCATCATGGAAAAGAAGTTGTAGATAACCCCAAGAAAGGATAAGTTGAGCTTGAGGCGGAGTGTTGAGAAGCAAGCTCAACATGGTATGTGATGCTTATTGGGAAATAAGCTATAGTTGCTATTTAGCTACTTGTGAACATAAAGGAGAAACAACTAATTAGCTACTGACAGCTAATTAGCTAATGACAACTATTTAGCGACTAACAGCTAATTAGCTATAGGCAGCTAATTAACTACATATGTAAATAACTTATTACTTAGGTAAAAAGTAAGAGAGTGGGCAAGAAAGAAATATACAGGAAGTAGAACTCTGAGAGAGAGAGAGAGAGTGAGGCTAGAGAGGAAGAACTTAGAGAGTGAGAGTAGAAGAGAGAAACAAACGAGAGCAAGTAGAGCTCTGCGTGTAATGAAGTAGAAGAAGTTTTGGCTGCTACAGATGTACTATTACTTCCCCCTTCCCTTCTGTGTTTGAGCACCAAACGATCCAGCTCAGCACGATCCGCCGCGCACATAAGAAGAGCCCGAGTGCCTTCTTCACGTTTTCGTAACACTCCGGCCTAGGGCGTGGTATTTGTAATTGATGTTCAGAACGCCATTCGAAAAGGCGGTTGTCGCATCGGACCGCTCGACTGATTGCCTCTGTAAGAGACTTTGGTTCTTCGGGGAAGGTTAGGAGTAAATCTTTGACATCGTTTCGCAGGCCACAGCGAAATTGCTGCATTAGTGCTTGATCTTCCGAGGGGATATCTGAGGCGAGTAGACGGAAATCCGCCGCGTAGGCGGAAGCTGGACGATCATCTTGATGCAATCGTCGGATTTTGTTATTCGCCGTCCTGATCTGTATCTCCAAAGCATGCTTAAACTTGCTAATAAAGTCTTCAAAGTTATTAAGCAAGGGCGATTGTTTTTCTAGAAGTGGAGCGAACCATGCCAAGGATGAGCTGCTAAGCAACATGCCTATTAGGCCGATTCGGGATGCATCAGTGGAGTATCAGGAAGGATGCATTTTAATGACTTAGCATACTTGATTAAGAAATCCCCTGAATTGTGATCGCATTCCATCAAATTTAACAGGAAGTCCAATCTTGGGCTCTTTATGAAATCCTTGGGGGCTTGATCCTTGTTGTTGCAACGCTACGATGGTTGCTTCGAGTTGTTGTACATGTAACACTAACTCCCCATGTTGTTGTGCGTTCGCTATTTTTCTAGAGTGATTTATTCAAGATCCCCTAACAATCATTGGTTTTCTTGTTCCAAGGCAACAAATTTTTCTTTTAGAACCTATAGCTCGGAGAAAATGGATTGATATTCTTGGGCGCTAATAGTAGCCATAGTATTGGAAAAAAGGGATAAGAGGATGAGGGAAACAGAAAAGAAGACCAAAGTTGAAAAATGGTTCAAATTGTCAGGAATAGTACTAAAATAGAGAGAGAATTAGTACTGGAGAAGGGAAGTACTATTAGTAGTAAGAGGACGGGAATGCGTAAGACTCTCGAGAGAGAGGAAAGAGAGAGGGAGAGATAGCGAGGACGAGAGAGAGAGAGATGATGATAACTGATGATATATTATATGAAGAGTAAGTACAAGACTAGCGTTGAACCAATTTGGTTCAACATAATGCCTTGTGCCTCCTTTTATAGTGTTCTCAGGAGGAGTCCTAAAGCTTCTAGAATGTTCCAGAGAAATCAGGAATATACATTAATTTCTTATAATAAAACTTAAATGAAAATAATATCCTATGTATTACAATAGATGGTATAATGGTCAAGAGCTCGACCCATATAACATAAGGTCATGGGTTCGAGTTTTGCCATATCATGACATCGGCTCCTTGTCCGGTGCCATCCGTTCCCTTTCCTTCTCTCCCCCTCAAGTGCGGCACGTTGAGATGCTAAACACCAAGCATTTCCAGAAAATGTTGCAACTTGTTTGATCCTAACAGCTTGGTGAAGATGTCGTCAACCTGTCGATCCGTGTGAACATACCGAAGTTCAACTTCACCGCGCAGGACCCACTCGCGAATAAAGTGATAATGCACTTCTATGTGCTTTGTGTGAGTATGGAATACAGGGTTCTTGGCGAGCTGAATGCTACTCATGTTATCACAGTAGATTAGGATCAGGGTCGGTACCTCGATCTGGAGGTCACGCAACAGTTGCCGAAGCTGTATGGCTTCATAGGTGGCATTGGTAGCGCCCCGGTATTCAGCCTTAGTGCTCGACAAAGCCATTGTTGGCCGCTTCTTGCTACTCCACGCAACAGCCATGCTACCTAGAGAAAACATGTAACCAGAGGTGGATCAACGATCCGATGCATCACCAACCCAATCGGCATCGGTATATCCGACTAGCTTCCCAACTATACCGTGTTGGTATAATAGTTCCCGATCCTTCGTGCCACTAACATATCGGAGTATCCGGTGTGTGCACTGAAGGTGCTCGACGGTCGACTTCTACATCAACTGGTTGATCACTCTGATTAGGTAACTGAGATCGGGTCGAGTGATTGTCAAGTATATGAGGCTTCCGACAATTTGTTAGAACCGTTTCTCATCGCAGGTCGGTCCGGAGTTGGGACGGAGCTTTTGGTTCCGGTCCAGGGGTGTGGAGACAGGTCGGCATTTCGTCATGTCGAACTTGTACAACATATTCAACACATAGTGTCATTGTGAGAGAAATATGCCGTCGTGGGTTCAGATCACCTCGATCCCAAGCAAATAATGAAGGTCCCCTAGGTCCTTCATTTCAAATGCATCCAACAGTTGGGACTTCACTCAACCAATTTCAACAAGGCCGGATCCGGTGATGACTAAATCATCTACATAAAGTAAGATGCAAACCGGACCGTCCGGACCTTGCCGGATGAACAACGAGGAGTCGGATTTAGAGGTCACAAACCCCATCTTACGCAATCGATGCATGATCTTCGCATTCCAAGCTCGGGGGACTTGTTTCAGACCATAAAACAACTTCATAAGCCGGCACACCACCGACTTGTTCATCTCCGACTGAAAACCGGGGGGCTGGATCATATAGACCTGTTCTTCAAGGCCACCTTGAACAAACGGATTATTCATGTCCATTTGGTGAAGATGTCATCCCCTTGTCGCAACAACTGCCAGTACCACGTGAACCGTCGTCATCTTTGCTACCGGCGCTAAGGTCTCGTCGTAGTCGATTCCATGGGTCTGTGCGTATCCCTTCACCACTAACCGAGCCTTGTACCGGTTAACCGAACTGTCGGCATTGTACTTTACCTTGTGAACCCATTTGCAACCTATCGGTTTACAATGTCGGGGAGGGTCAACGAGGTCCCATGTGTTGTTGGCCTCGAGTGCTCGCATTTCTTCTTCCATAGAGGCACACCACGCCAATTTGCGTCCTTTGCCGCTTCTGTGTAGCTCTCTGGCTCACACACTTCCGCCACTTTGGTCATGTACACATAGTGATGCACCATGTAATCATTGTACCCATACCGCGTAATAGGGTTCTTTAGGCGGGAAGACCAGCGTAACTTGTCATCACCCGGTTTGGGGCCCTTCTTGGCCGGTTCGGACTTCGTTCCCGAAGATCCACCTTCATCCTTTACAAAGTTGGATTCCCTTCGATCTAACTCAACATTGCCAGTTTCGTATTCCGGTATCTTCTTCTTCCCCTTGTCTTTGCGCGTGAACCGTCTCCTCGGTTCCTTGCGTGGGGAGAGCACGACAGAGTTTCCACTACTCGCCAGTTCTTCATCCGACTAGTCATCTCGACTCAGCCTTTCATTCGGTTCACTGAGCCGGAATGATGTTGGACTCTCTTCTAGAGTGCCGAAGTCTTCATTTTCTACCTGGACCTCTTCAGGCTCACTAACCTCATCTTCCTGAATCGAGTCTTCATCGGGAGTTGGAGTCGGTAAGGAGTACCATGATGCCCTCTCATCAAACTCGACATCTCGGCTTACTCAAACCTGCTTAGTGTGGGGGTTATAGCACTTATACCCCTTCTACTCATGTGAGTAGCCGATTAGGATGCATTTCTCCGACTTCAGATCTAGCTTCTTCCGCTTCTCATCCCGTACATGCACATATGCTATGCTACCAAATATCCGAAGGTGTCTCAAATTTGTCTTCCGCCCGAAATACAGCTCATGTGATGACACCTTGTCTCCGATCCGGTTTTGGATGTACACAACCGTCCAGACCGCCTTAGCCCAGTAGAATTGGGGCATGCTCTTCTCCTCCAGTATTGCCCTTGCCGCGTCGACAATCGACCGGTACTTCCTTTCGGCCACACCGATTTGCTCCGGTGTGTATCTCCAGCTGAATTCTCTCTTAATTCCGTTCTGCTGTAGATAATTGTTGAATTGGCCGGTAAGTATTCTTTTCCACCATCCGACCGCAAGCACTTGACCTTCCTCTCCGTTTCCCGTTCAACTAAGCTTTGCAAGTTCCGGAAACATTCAAAGACTTCGCTCTTCTGTTCGATGAGGTAGATCCACGTGTGCCGGCTATAGTCGTCGATGAAGGAGATGAAGTATCGAATCCTGCCAAGACTAACGTTCTGTGTCGGTCCCCATACATCTGAATGTATTAGATCGAGCTTGTTACAACTCCGGTTTCATTCGGTGGGGAATGGAAGCCGATGTTGCTTCCTGTGTTGGCAAGCTTCACAAATTTTGGCCTTCCGGCCGCTAAATTTCAGCAAACTGAAGACAACTTGTTTCGATTGCAGGTCCTAAAGCCTCCAGTAGTTGACGTGGCTGATTCGCTTGTGCAACAGGTTGATGTTCGACTCGACCTTCTGCCCTTTGGCAAACATGGCGGTGCCAACGTCATTGGTGTTGAGGATGAACATCCTCCCTTCTCTACGCCCTTGCGCAATTATCCAGCCTTCTTCCTCGATGAAGCACCCTAGGTGCGTAAATTGCACCTGCATCCCCTGGTCGACGATTTGTCCAATTGACACCATGTTCTTTGTGATAGTCGGAACGTGTAGTACATTCATCAGCTTCCCCTTTTGTCTAACATGGCTTAAAGGGACTTCTCCGACATGCACAATCGGGTGAGGGGTGTCGTCTCCAATTTCGACAATCCCTGGTTGTTCCAGCTTCTCCAAAAAAGAGAACCACTCTTCATGGCTCGTCATGTGGTTGGATGCTCCGGAAACAACGTAGCATACTTTCTCTGATTTGGAAGTAGTCTTCTTCATCGAGTTAGCCGTGTGCTTCATCACGAAGGCTGGCCTGACCCTTTACCGGTTTTCCCGATTCCGGATCCTTCCGATCCTTTCGCGTAGTGCGAGCTTTCCCGGTTCTCCTGACCGATTTTTCCGGATCCGGATTTGTCTGAATCGGCGTGCTTCTTCCAGCACTCGCTTTCCCTTTGCCACAGTACCAGCAGTCTGTGTCAGCCTTTTCTAGCCAGTTCCCGGCGCCGCTTTGACTACCCGTGCTTGTGAAAGGTTCGGAACTGTTGTCGGCACCACCTCTATGCCTCCGGTCCTATTCTTGTCGGCCGCCTCCATTGCGTGCCAACCCACCTCATCCACCACGACCATGGGGCCGATCTGTCTCCATGTACTACATCCAGCCATCTGATTGAGTGGTCCTTGATCCACTCGCATAGTTTTCTTCGACCATCAACATCGATTGCAAGTCAAAGAAAGACAATGGTTTCTCTCGGGTGCAGATCGTTGTTCGGATTGGCCCATACCTTTGTGTTAGATCACCAAGGCAGATTTGTACCATCTCGTCTTCGTCCACCGTCACGTTGATGGACTTGAGTGCATCGTAAATCTCCTTTATCTTGGTGGTGTAATCTGTAACCGACATGTCTCTTTGCCGAATGTTGTTCAGCTCTTGCCGAAGCTGCAACTTACGGGCTATGGTATTCGCGGCAAAAATCTTCCTCAGATTTCCCCAGGCCTCCTTCGGTGTCTTTGCATCCTTGATGTAGCCGAGCATCTGATCATGCACACAAGACGCGAGGCAGTACATTACTCGGCTCGCTCCTTGCTCCCATACGGGGAAGTCATTGTGTGTCGGCTCCGGCGCTATCTCGTTCGTTACTTCCACGAAGCTCCAATATCCATGCCCCAGCAGGTACTGGTGCATCTTCAATGACTAGGACGCGTAGTTGCTCCCGTCGAGCTTCTTTGTTGGAAGTGAACTCGCCATTCCTCTGTCCATAACTTTTCTCTGTCTGTTGTTACTAGGTTCTAGGGTTCATCTACAAAAGCAAGTGTCGCCTGCAGAGGTTCTCAACCCTCGCGCTCTGATACCATGTGAATGTCAATGTGTGGAAGCGTTAGACAAAACTGGCTCAGCCGGATAGCAACAAAGAATAAGATGACGATTTAATGGAGTCAACTGATCCTAAATATGGGTGAAACAACCAGCCACGTCCTCACAGAGGACATGAGGCGAAAATCGATGAGACTAGCTAATGATGAGTCGATAGAAGCCCATCACTGGACTGAATCGATCGACCGACAGAGTTGAATGAAAGAACAAGCCGACAGAACTAGTCGTCGCTATAGCTGATCGAAAACAAGGGGTGACCGACAACCGAACAAGTGAGTACTACACACACTATAGGAAAGATGTCCACAATGTTTTCGACTGCTGGTCAATAAAAAGAAAAGAGAGTGGTCGGCGATCCGAGCGGAATCAGGGACATTCCGACTTGGACTACTCTCAAGTCGGCAACCAGATCAATGTTTCTGACACCCGATCCGGAGAAATCCTCTCCCTAGAGGATTCGATGATCAGAGAAGTCCTCTAGAATGCACAAGTTGCACACATGCTACTAGACTCTGGTGTCACATTTCACGTGACCCCCAACTTTGAATGGTTCTCAAACTATTCAGCCGATGCCAGCGGCACAGTCCGACTGGGAAACGGCCAAGAGTGCAAGATAGCCGGATTTGGGGAGGTTCCCATCAGATTGCCAAATGGCAACACAATAACCCTGCACCAAGTTCGGCACATACCCGATCTAAAGAGGAGTCTGGTCTCGATCGGCATGTTAGCCGAAGACGGGTATCGAACAACTCTACATGAGTTGACATGGGTGATCAGCCGAGGAAACCTCAAAATCAGTAGTGGGCATAAGTATAATAATCTATACCCATTGATGGCGATCAACCCTAAAGGTAGCCGAGAAAACCGACCCAAACTTATGGCATGGCCGACTTGGCGACATGTCTCAAGCCGGACTTGATCGGCTGATGTCGGTCGGCTACATCCCAAAACTCAAGGCAAAGACAGACTTCTGCGAGCATTGTCGATATGGAAAACTAACCTGAAGTCGGCACTCTCTCCACTACGAGACTGTGTCGTGTTGTTCCGCTCACGCGGGAGAGACTAAGACAGGACCGCGGGGGTCTTGGACCTAGGGGTTTAAGAGATAAAAAGAGAGAGCGACAGAGATACGCGAGCATATCCCCGATTAGGCCTGCTCGTTGCCAACAGTGTTACTAGCCAAATAAGACCTGAACGCGTATAGTCTCTAAACCTGATACACGCTCACCGGACAAGGTAGAGGGAACTCATGAGAACACAAAGAGAGAGAAAATAGAAGTTTTAAATCAATAACTAGCAAGGTTACAATGTATGCAAGATTACAACCGGCAAGCCGGCAACAGACCCAACACAGAGAACCCACGCACACACTTCCGCCACAGAGAAAGCACGGTGGAGCCTCACTGGAGAGCAACGGTAGAGGACGAGAGAGCTCGATACCCAGTCCGACAGCACCTCGTCCTCGCAACCCCCCCCCCTCCCCCTGCTCTCCTTCTTCTCCCGTCCCTTTTATAGGTCGCCGAGGAGGCCGTTACATCAAAGCACATCAACTTTAGTGTCTATCCCTTCGGACAGAGATATGCATCGATTTCCTAGCTAATAAATATGTCATACCTAGTATATTTACATCAGCCATCCTATTCCTAGTTATGTACAATGTATCAATTCACGCACTCGTGAAAGGGCGGGTTCGCGCCTTTAATTCCTTGATTCCTCTTAGGGCCGGTTTTCTTCACGACAATGGTATGACAACTCCTAGAACTCGTGCACACAGACATATGTGGGCCCATGCTAGAGCGATCACTAGGAGGCTCCTGGTACTTCATCACATTCATATATGATTGTACACGGAAAGTTTGGGCATACTCCATCAAGTCCAAAGATCAAGCACTCGAGGTCTTTGCTCGATGGATATCTGAAGTGGAGAACCGGTCGGGACACAGAGGGAAGACACTTTGATTCGATAATGGAAGTGAGTACACCTCCAAAGCCTTCAAATTGTACCTTTCTGGAAAAGGGATATGACATCAAAAGATCATTCCTTACATGCCCATGCAAAATGGGGTGGTTGAACGGATCAACCGAACTATCTAGGAGAGGGTGATGGCCATGCTCCAGCAAGCCGGACTGAAGCTGGAATTCTAGGCCGAGGCATTGCAGACGGCAAGAGCAATCATGCTCGAAGTGCCACAGGCACTATGATCAGGTAAACAACCAACCTACAATAGGCTCCGTATATTCGGATGTGAAGCCTACACGTTCATCCCTAGGGACAAAAGGACAAAATTGACACCCCATGCAACAAAGTGCATATTTCTCGGTTATGGAACCGACTATGGGACCCAGAGAACCGAAAATTGATCCTGAGCAGCAATGTAGTCTTCAATGAAGACTCTATCTTCTCTCAACGGAAGCAATAGAAAATAGTTGGTAAGAAGGTATCCTTCAAAGATGACAATACTATCGTAGAAGGACTAACCCAATGGGCCGAATTGGAGATTCGAAAAACAGACGAACTCCAACAAACTGCCAACTTCCCTACCAACACCGAATCGGCAAGAAGTCCTAACGTCAAACTCAAAGAACAAGCAATCAAAGACACATCTGAATCGACAATAATCGATAAAGGCAGAGTCGTTAAGAAGACACTCAAAATCGAGCCGACAACAACCACAGGGGAGAACAACTAGACACCACTGAAATCCCAAACCGAGGGCGGGACACCTAACAAGACTCCTGACACAACTGGTTCAACAAATACCGATCATCAATTCAAACCAATCGAAGAATCCGAACCAGATATTATAGCACCCAGGAGATTTGGACGAGCTCGAAGGCAAACAAAGTTTTATCAACCCGGCCTCGACTATGTCCACTACACGGATGCAGGCGAATCACGCACGTATGACAAAGTTATGGCCGCACCGAACACCGAAACATGGCTGGAGGCCATGAAATCCGAAATGGATTCTATTCATTAGAATCAGACATGGAAGCTGTTCGAACTACCAGTAGGAAGAAAGCCACTACCTTGCAAATGGGTGTTCCGATACAAGTATGTATCCGACTCAGAGAAACCCAAGTACAAATCTCGGCTTGTCGAGGAAGGTTTCAAACAGGAATACGGGGTCGACTACGACAAGATATTCTCACTAGCAGTCAAGATGACCACCCTCCGACTCTTACTAGGTGTCGTGGCAACAGAAGATCTAGAGCTCGACCAAATGGACGTAAAGACAACATTCCAACATGGAGATCTAAAAGAAGACATTTACATGTCTCAACCGGCAGGCTTCATGGTGACAGGGAAGGACAATCACCTTGTATGTCGACTAAAGAAAAAGTCTATATGGCCTAAAACAAGCGCCAAGAATGTGGTACCACAAGTTTGACTCCTACATACGGCAATGTGGATACAACAAATCAAACTCTGACCCATGCATGTATGTTTGGCAATTGGTCGACGAGTCAAGGATCTCTCTGATCCTATAGGTCGACGACATGTTGATTGCAAGGAACAATCAAGCAGAGATCGGTAAGCTGAAGCGGAGCCTTCACGCAAAGTTCGCGATGAAGGAACTTGGACAAGTCCGACACATACTGGGCATGAGGATAGAGGGAACTCAGACAACCAAAACTCTCCGAGTCTCCCAGTCCTAATACATCTGCAAGGTGTTGAAGCGCTTCGACATGGAGAACACGAAGCCAACACCGACACCGCTTCCGACGTTGATCAAACTATCGGATAGAGACTCTCTTGCAACGGACAAGGAGAGAGAGCTTAATGGAAAGATACCCTACGCATCGGCAGTAGGAAGTATCATGTACGCAATGGTGGCAACCCGACCCGACCTGGCCTATGCCGTAGGGGTGGTCAGCCGGTACATGTCAAACCTAGGAAAGAAGCACTGGGAGGCTGTCAAGCACATCCTTAGGTATCTAAAAGGAACCACGGATGCACAACTGACTTTCGGATTGACAATCTTAGCCGAAATCGAAGGCTACACTGACTCCGACTATGTCGAGAACACGGAAAATCGGAAATCGACATCATGCTACATCTTCACCTATGGTGGCGGTGCGATATCATGGAGGTCGAAACTTAAAGAGTGCATGGCTCTGTCTACCATAGAAGCCGAGTATATAGCAGCATTAGAAGCAACGAAGGAAGCGATGTGGCTGCACCAACTAACTTCCGACTTCGGAACTGCAAACCGAATAGACTGACCAATGCCAACTATCTATTGCGACTCACAGAGCGCAATACACCTCATCAATAATCTCATCTACCATGCAAAGAAGAAGCACATTGAGGTGTGGTATCATCATATTCGGGAGCTCCTGACTGTGAAGAAACTCAAAGTCTGGAAGATCGACACCGAGGTGAACATCGCCGATTGCCTGACGAAGACACTCCCAGATCAATGCTTCGGAACGCTAAGGACGAAGATGGGGCTACGACAAGCACCCGAGCAAAAAAAATCCAAATGAGGAGCAGAAGGTAAGAGTTGACCAACACTCATACTATACCTTTGCCGACTCGGCTACTTGCCGACAGACTTGTAACATAAGATCTAGTTAAATTTGTAATCTAGGTTTACAGGGGAGATAACCCCAAGCACTTGTACATGCAAGAAAGAGTAGTCCTTTTACGGGGAAGTTTGTTGGCATAAAAGGCCGACTCCTTCCAAATTGTATTTGTCCTAGTGTGAACTCATTAATAAGTTAGGGCTTAGTACATAAGCGAATACCTAACATTGTAATGAGTGATGACGAGCAGAGTATTGTATGTCTGAGAAAGAACGAAGTAATAAGAAGCTTTCATTAAAGCTCCATCTGTGTAAGTCTCTGCACCTATTCTATTTTCTGTATGTGTTGTTTGTTGTCCAGTACCAACTACAGATCCCTACACGTTTCCGCACATAGCACTCTTACCCACAGAGACTTGTCGAAGACAATCTCATTCCAGTGAAGGACGTGCAACTTGAGAAGTACACTGATTGCTTGGCTGGCAAGCAAAACCAAACCTCCTTTCGGTCAAGACCACCGATGACACAGACTGTACCACTAGATTTGGTGCATACCGATGTGTGTCAAGTCGACACGAAGTCACATGCCCCATCGCAATACTTCGTGTCGTTCATAGACAACCACCGCCAGAAACTGTGGATCTCACTGTTGAAAACGAAGGATCAGGGGCTATCTGTCTTCAAGGAACTCCACGCGAGAGTGGAAAGAGAAACCGGCCAGAAGCTGAAGGTGGTTCGAGTAGATAATGGAGGAAAATATCAGGGGCAGTTCGAGGAGTACTGTCAGTCGAAGGGAATCCGGCTCGAATTCACTGTGTTGAAGACGTCGGAACTAAACAGGCTGGCCGGAAGGATGAACCAGACCATAATGGAGAGAGTCTAGTGCATGCTGGCATATGCCAAGTTACCCAAGATGTTTTGGGCTGAGGTGCTAACGATGGTGAACTATGTGATAAACAGATCACCCTCAACACCCTTGGAAGGAAACTCACCTCAGAAAGTATGGACCGGTAAAGATGTATCTTACCGGCATCTTAAGGTGTTCGAGCGTCTCGCATATGTGCATGTTGCGAAGGACAAGAGAACAAACCTGGATCCAAAGTCCCAGCCATGCATATTCCTTGGATACGGCGATGATGAGTTTGGTTACCAGGTGTGGGATCTAATCGACAAGAACATGTTCCGGAGTCGAGACATAGTCTTCATGGAAGACAGGACCATTGCTGACTAGGAGTCGGAGAAGAAGATGATGAACTCTGGATCATCCAATGAAAACCAGCAGGAGGACACAAGGACCTACCCAGTTGAGAACCGGATGTTGGCCGGTAACCAGATGACACTCGACGAACCGGTCGGATACGGACAAGAAACTGAACCGACCGAAGAAGAAGAAGAAGACACCGGAACCAGACAAGATCCCGAATTGGATGAGGCGCGTCGGAAAGAGACTGAGGTAAACTCTGATGCCAAAGCCCTCCTTAACGAATTGGAATGCGGAAGACAAAAGAATCAGAGTCCTGAGAACCGGTAAAAGTCGGGGATACGGTCAAAGTCAAGGGGGAGGCCCACTTGCTTCTATTGCGGCAAGCCGCGGCACTTCCAAAAGAATTGTTGGCATTTCTAGAAAGACAAGGGAACCGACAGTACCGATTCGAAGAAGTCACCGGACCGAAACGGTTCGGATCGGCGAGGCCAGAACCGGAAGGGAACGACGGAGATCGCGGCAAGTGAAGAAGAACTAATTCTCATCACTGAGGAGAGTGAGTTGAACCTTGCCATCGACGAGACAATGTGGGTTGTCGATTCCGGAGCGTCGTTCCATCTTACCCCGGACCAGAAATGCTTCTCATCCTACACAGCCAGTGAGCACGGCTATGTCCAAATGGGGAATGACGGGACATGCCGAATTATTGGCATAGGAGATGTGTTGTTGACGACATCAACCGGATGCAAGTTGCCGCTGAAGGATGTCTGACACGTTTCGAAGGTTCGACTGAACCTGATATCAGCCGATCGACTGGATGATGAAGGCTACACAGGTAGCATCCGAAACGGTGTCATGAAGTTCTGCAAAGGGAGCTTAATAGTGGCTCGAGCCTGGGAGGTCAACATACTATACTTGATGAATGCCCGAATATGCCGGGAAGAAGTGAACGTAGCTTCCGACACTACCGGTGAGCTATGGCACAAAAGATTATGTCACATGACTGAGAAGGGGATGAAGAGGCTTGCCGAAGACAAGCTTATTCCGGTGAAGAACGTGCAACTTGAGAAGTGCACTGATTGCCTGGCCGGCAAGCAAAACTGCACCTCCTACCGGTCAAGACCACTGATGAGATGGAATGCACCACTGGTGCTGGTGCATACCGATGTGTGTAAAGTGACATGCTGGATCGCAGTACTTCGTGACGTTCACAGATGACCACAGCTGGAAGTTGTGGGTCTTACCGTTGAAGATGAAGGATCAAGTGTTATCTGTCCTCAAGGAACTCCGCGCAAGAGTGGAAAGAGAATACCAGGGGCAGTTCCAAGGGTATTGTCGGTCGATGGGAATCCGGCTCGAATTCATAGTGCCGAAGATGCAGGAACTAAACGGGTTGGCCGAAAGGATGAACCGGACCATAATGGAGAGAGTTCGGAGCATGCTAAGCTACCCAAAATGTTTTGGGCTGAGGCGCTAGCGCTGGAGACCTATGTGATAAAGAGATAACCCTCAGTACCCTTGGACAAAGACTCACCGCAGAAACTATAGTCTGGTAAGGATGTGTCTTACCGGCATCTGAAGGTGTTTGGGTGTCTCACATACGTGCATGTGGCGAAGGACAAGAGAGGAAAGCTGGATCCAAAGTCCCGACCATGCATATTCCTTGGATACGTCAATGATGAGTTCGGTTACTGGGTGTGGGATCTGGTTGACATAAAGGTGTTCCGGAGTCGAGACATAGTCTTCATGGAAGACAGGACCATTGCCGATAGGGAGTCAAAGAAGAAGGTAACGAACTCCGGATCATCCATTGAAAACCTGCTTGAGGACAAAAGGATATACCCGGTTAAAAACTGGATGTTAGCCAGTAATCGGATGACACTCGACGAACCAGCCGGATACGGACAGGAAACGGAAATTTCCTTAATATATGTACAAGACCTGCAGTTAGTTTAACTTAATACTTGACTATATCGACATCATTACAATCAGGCAACTGTGCAAATAACAATAGCTATGACTTTAGTTAGTATAAATAGCACTTGTCTTGTCCAAATGTAGACTGTAGCCAAAGACCTCTAATGTGTTAGAGTAGCATGAAATCCAATTACACCATCTAAACATATCAACGATGTCTATTTGTCTATCTGAATTAATCTTGGTGAAATAATGATTAAAGAATAGAGTGTTCTTAGATGAATTTCAAGATATTATTTATTTGTAAAAGAATAGTTGAAAACATGCAAATAAACCCTGGACTCAAACTGAAGACCTCTAGTGTGGAAGTCTAGCACGATAACCAACTAAACTATCTAGATGCAATTAGGAATATCACTAAATTTCATGCATTCTAATGAATTTGCTAATTTCAATGAAACGATGTCACAACTACGTGAGCATCATGAGTTTCAATGTATCCAATGTGGTTGTGGCATTTAGGTGAAACAAGTCTCTAGAAAGAAATAGCACTAATTGACACAAGAAATCAACACGGCGATTTTCTTGGCTTAAGGTACGTGCATCAGTCCCACTAAATATATTCTAGTTCTATAGTGACAGAGAACCATTTTCTACTCATTCTATTTAACATTTTTTGTTGTCCAAACCCGAACTCGAAGAGAAGACCTCTAGTGTGTAAGACTAGCGTGATAAACACCTACATTACTCACCTTGAGAGTGAATAGACACTCCAATGGTCAAGAGTCACCATTATGTCACCACTTTGTATTCTAGCATTTAGTATGAGTCATAGAATCATATTCTATGACACATAACTTATGAGCTTTCACATTCCCCATGCTCCATGAATCTTGTAGTTAATGAAGAGAGAGGGTGACTATATAAAGCACCCTCCTCCCACCTTGTAAAGTGTTGACTCTTTCTTCTTTGCTAATATAATCTACCTTGCGTATACTCTGTATCTTACTCCTTGTCTCTCTCACTCTCTCTCTCTCTCATACATACACAGTTCACATCTCTTCCGCTTCACAAGAATCCATCTCTTGATTCTTTACATGGTATCAGAGCGATTTGGTAGCTCGATCTAGCCCATTCGCCTCATCGTGATCGTGTGTTGTGCTCTACACCGATGACCAAGAACCGGCTCATCGCTATCGTAGCCTCGCTACATAGCTCGCATTCAAAGAGAGAAGAAGAAGAAGAAGAAGAATCGACATAATGAATACTCAAATGGGGAGCGCTCTCCCTACCGAGAAGTTGGATCGAAACAACTTCGCATCTTGGGAGTACAAGATGCACCAATACCTTGTCAGACAAGGCTATTGGAGCTACATCAAAGGAGAGCATGAAGACCGACCCGCCAAAGAGGCTCCCGGATATGTGACAAGGGAGCAAGCCGCAAGCCGCGTGATTTGTTTCTTGGCAACATGTGTTCACGATCACATGCTCGGCTACATTCGCGAAGCCAAGGCACAGAAGGAGGCATGGGAAAATCTACGAAAGATTTTCGCGGCGAACACAACCGCAAGAAGGCTTCAACTCCGCCAAGAGTTGAACACCATTCAACAAAGGGACATGTTCATCACAACATACACCTCGAAGATCAAGGATCTTTGCGACTCGCTCGGCTCGATAAGCGTAAATATCGATGATGATGAGATTATGCAAATATGCCACGACGGCCTCGTACCACGGTTCAGTGCGATGTGAACCGTCATTCTAGCACGGGAGAAATCTCCCTCCCTCTTCGAGCTCCAATCAATGCTATTGGTCGAAGAAAACCACTTGCGTACAAGGAGCAATGAGTCAGAAGGCCACATGCTCTACATGCACTCGAACGGAGGAAGACAACGCGGATGAGCGAGAGGCCGATTTGGCCAAGGACAAGGCGGACGAGGGCCGACCTATGACAACAACTCCCAATTTCGACCACAAAACGGAAGACAACAAGGAACCTTCACAAGAAGGGGGAGCTTCCACGCCGGTCCGAGCCGTCAAAATGCAACCGAATGCAGATATTGCGGAAAGCTCAGCCACCACGAAGAAGAATACCGAAAGAAGATGCATGAATCGGCTTCCGCAAACCGACAACTCACGAATTACACACACAATTCCGACTATGAAGAGTATAGCGGAATGTACGGGCGCAACTCCGACTACGAAGATCGTGGCGGAATGTACGCACACCACTTCGACCGTGGCGGAATGTTCATGATGAAACATAGAGCAAACTCTATGTCGGCCTTTACCTCAACTAGTGCCCTCAATCCGGAGGACGTATGGTTTGTTGAATCCGGAGCCTCAAACCATATGACATCTCATAAAGAATGGTTTCTCGAGAGCCGGAGCGACCCGGTTATGTCGAAACCGGATATGACACTACGCACCCGATTCGGCACATCAGCAATGTTCCGTTCGGCGAAAGAGGTAAGCAAACATACATTAAAAAAGTCTTGCATGTTCCCACCATCACGAAGGATTTGGTCTCGGTCGGCCAAATGGTTGAGCAAGGGATGCAAGTACGATTCGACCAAGAAGGGCGCTTCATCGAAAAAGAGGGCCGAATCATCGTGCGTGGAAGAAGAGAGGGTCGGATGTTCATTCTCGATTCACACGAGATGAAACTCTACCTCAACTAGTACCTCCGGTCCGGAAGACGTATGGTTCGTCGATTCCGATGCCTCGAACTATATGACATCGCATCAAGAATGGTTCCGAGAACTTCGAGAGCCGGACCGACCCAGCTATGTCAAAACCGGAGACGACACTACGCACCCGATTCGGCACATCGGCAATGTTCCGTTCGGAAAAGAAGGTAAGAAAAATTACATTAAAAATGTCTTGCATGTACCTACCATTACAAAGAATTTGGTCTCCATTAGCCAAATTGTAGAGCAAGGGATGCAAGTTCGATTTAATCAAGGCGGTTGTTTCATCGAAAAAGAGGGCCGACTCATCGCACGCGGATGAAGAGAGGGCCGAATGTTCATTCTCGACTCACACGAGATGAAATCGGCAATGTTCACAAAGGGCATGAAAGCCGACTCCGACATAGAGTTGTGGCACAAGCGAATTGGCCACATCAATCTCAGCAAACTCAAAGCAAACTCAAAGGAGTCGTCATCGGACTCCCAACATTCAAAGAGATGGAGATTGAAGGTGTATGTGAAGCATGCCAATTCGGCAAGCAACACCAACACCCATTCCCGAAAGAGTGGAACGTGAGCCAAGGTCTACTCGACGTAGTCCATTCTGATGTATGGGGACCGACGCAGACGGCTACATTCGGCGGATGCCGATATTACGTGCTCTTCATCGACGACTTCTCTAGGCACACTTGGATCTACCCGATGCAACGAAAGACCAAAGTCTTCGGACACTTCCAAAAATTCAAGAATGAAGTCCGCATGCTGGTATGCACCAGAGACAACTTCGACTCCGACTCTGCTTGACCTGGAATCCACCAAACAAGAGATAGAGGATGAAGATCGCCTTATGTGCGTGTTCGAAGAAAGTCCAATCACGACCCGACTAGGCGGACCACAAGAGCCTTTGAGCGATCAAAGCACATCACGGCCTAGCCCGAAGATGGACAAAGGCAAGGTGAAAATGGCGGAATACGCAGATGATCACTTCGATGACGATGAGTCGACTCACTCACTCGACAATGAGTTCGGTGGCTTCGATGTACCCATCAGAGCTAACAAAGCCCTCCTCTCTGCAAATGAAAAGCTTCGTCACTCCACCCGTGAAAAGAATCCGGACAGCCGATTCGGCTACAATGACTACATGGCGTATCACTATGCCTTTATAATGAAGGTGGCGACAGTACGCGAGTCGGAAACATTTTCCGAAGCAGTCAAGGATCCGCGATGGATTGAAGCCATGAATGAGGAGATGCAGGCACTATGCAAGAACGAGACATGGGATCTCGTTCCAACCTCACCACACAAAAAGGCGATCGGATGCAGATGGATTTACAAAGTGAAGTACAACGCTAACGGTTCCATCAACCGCTACAAAGCGCGACTCATAGCGAAAGGCTACGCACAAACGCACGGAGTTGACTACGAAGAGACCTTTGCCCCGGTGGCAAAGATGACGACGGTGCGGACCGTAATTGCACTCGCAGCGGCGAAAGGGTGGCACCTCCACCAAATGGACGTAAAAAACGCCTTTCTTCAAGGTGAATTAGAAGAGGAGGTGTACATGGTACAACCTCCCGGCTTCGAATCATGCATTCATCCGAAAGTTGTGTGCCAACTCAAGAAGCCACTCTATGGCCTCAAGCAAGCACCGCGTGCTTGGCATTCGAAGATAACGCAATATCTTCATCAAATTGGCTTCCGTATGTCAAAATCAGACAACGACCTCTACATATGACGTGGTTCCGCAAGTCCGATTGTCATCATCCTATATGTGGATCACCTAGTCATTGGAGGCGAGCATCTCGTCGAAATCAATAAGGTCAAATCCCTCCTTTCCGACAAGTTCGAGATGACAGACATGAAGGAGCTCCACTACTTCCTCGGCATCAAGATAATTCAAACTCCGGCCGGAATCATGATCTCTCAACGGCACTACATCCTGAACTTGTTATACAAGTTCGGAATGGCTGAATGCAAATCCGCGACAACCCCGCTCAATCGCAATCTCAAAGCGTGTGAGCCGACTCAGTATCGGCAACTCATCGGGAGTCTCATCTACCTCACGATCACACGACCCGATCTCAGTTATCCAGTCAGTCTCCTTAGCCAATTCATGCAAACACCATGTGATACTCACTTGGATTGCGCTAAGCGAGTTCTATGCCACGCGAGTTGAGAATCAAGCTCAACTTCGTCTAGTGTGTGAACTCACCTTGAGAGTGAATAGACACTCCAACGGTCAAGAATCACCATTATGTCACCACTTTTTATTCTAACATTTAGTATGAATCATATTCTCCTTTGTTAATATAATCTACCTTGCATATACTTTTTGTCTTACCCTGTCTCTCTCACTCTCTTTCAAACACACACACAGTTCACGTCTCTTCCGCTTCAGAAGAATCCATCTCTTGATTCTTTACAGAAAGAAACATGTAGCCCTAATTTCCACAACCAATGAACACGTCGATTTTCATGGCTTAAGGTACATGCATGAGATCCACTTAGTTTCATTAAATATATTCATATATACAAATTCCTTTACTTGTTCTATGTAACATTTTTTGTTCTCCAAACACGGACTCGAACTAAAGACTGCTAGTATGTAAGACTAGCATGATAACCAACTACACTATTTGGATTCAATTATAAAAACCAATGGCATGGATTCAAATGAATTTGTTACTTTGATGGATTACATGCCCATCACAAGTTTCAATGTAGCCCAAGTTGTAGTGCACTATTTGACGCAAAAATGTACACGTTGATTTTCTTGGCTATATTGTATTTTTAAGTATACCAATTATATTTTTCATTCTATGTAACATCTTTTCTTGTCCAAACCCGGACTTGATGGAGTCGGAGCTCGTATCTTTATCTTTCCGACGCGCCTCCTCATCTAGCAAGCTCGACTTTACTCTTGCTAGGGATAACCGCTTTCCTTCCGGCCCGGCGTTGCCCAAAGTGACAACCAACGTCTCCCAGCTATCCGAGAGGGAACCGAGCAGGAGTAGCGCTAGTACCTTATCGGCGAGAGGTACTTCCAATGAAGTTGCCTGGTGTATCAGCCCCTGGAAGGCATTCATGTGCTCCGCCATGCTGGAGCCATCTTGGTACCGGAGTCTTACTAGCTTCCGGAATACCGAAACCTGATTAACAGCGTTTTTGTTCTGAAGCATAATGCCAATCTTCTCCCAGAGCTCATGAGCCTTGCTCTCTTCATTGAAGTTGTTGTATAGGCTCATGTCGATGAAGCACCGTATGTACGCCGTTGTCTTCATGTGCATCACCTCCCATACTGTGGCATCGATTTTGTCCGGTCTCTTGTCCCCAAACTGAACCAGCAACCAAAGATCCTTAACCACGAGCATGTCCCTCATCTTCGACTTCCATACCGAATAGTTGGAGCCGGTGAGCTTGAACATGCCTCCCAACGAATCGTCCATTTTTTGTGTCGTTTCGCTCTGATACCACTTGACGGGAACTGCACGCTCCCTATACGCAAAGCTCGGCCACAACCGAGCTTAGAATCATACACAGAAAACGGGAAATGAAATGCACAACACAAAGAAGAGAAGAGTACACAGGATGTTTACGTGGAAAACCCAAACTAGGGAAAAACCACGGTAGCCCACAGGCTGCAAACTATCACTATGCTAGAATGTACAACAGTGAGTTCACGGAGGCAACGACCTCGTGCTCACGATCTTCGCCACAGGCGGCGGTTACAACAGAGGCAGCGACCTCTTCCTCTCTCTCTTCCTCTCTGTACACTGTTACGCGCTATATTCTTGTGCAAAAGCAAAAAACGACAACAACAACTAAAAGTTTGTCGTAAGTCATATTTATACTAATATGACTTTTCGGTTATTTACAAATATAGCCTCTATGGACTCTCAGAAACATATTTACGAATATGTCTCTTCATCCGGTGAGCACTCCTCACCGGGTCTTCACCATCCGGCTCTCCGTAGCCGGGTACTCCTCATCCGGTTCTCACCGGGTCTGCACCATCCGGCTCTCCGTAGCCGGGTACTCCTCATCCGGTTCTCACCGGGTCTACACCATCCGGCTCTCCGTAGCCGGGTACTCCTCATCCGGTTCTGGCCTCGGCTGAGTTTGTTCATCAGCACTGTTCTCCTCCCTTCCCATCCGGAGGGACCTGTCTCCCAACAGAACCGTAGACCTCTAGTTTGTTAGACTAGTGTGATAACAAACTACACCATCTAGACACATTGAGAATAACTAGCAAGGATCGATAAATAAAAGACTACTCTCAATGGAAACTCCATGTCAATTCGAAAAGAATAAGTTAAAACATTATTGTTATTGTAATCGACAAGATTATGTGTCCAAACCCGTACTCAAACTGGAGAACTCTAGTGTGTGAGACAAGCGTGATAACCAACTACACCATTTGGATCCATTGGTCATTACTAATTTAATAGTTTGACATGAATTTGTTAATTAGACCAAGCGATTGGCATGTCACAATGACATTGAAATTATGACTTTGTAAGTTTGCCAAGTGGTAGTAACATATACCTTGTACAAGTCTTTTTGACCACTGTCATACCATTTAGATTGAAAGAAATGTGATTGGAAGTAAGAAATGAGGAATTCTTTTTGCTTTGCTTAATATATGTGCACAACTTACAGTTAGTTTAACTTCATGCTTGACTATATCGACATAATTGGAATCAGCCAACCATGCAAAAAATAATAGTTATGATTCTAGTAAGTCTAAATAGCCCCGTCTCTTGTCCAAACGTAGACTGTAACCGGAGACGTCTAATGTGTTAGAGTAGCGTGAAAATCAGCTACACCATCTAAACATATCCACGATATCTATTTGTCTAACTTAATTAATCTTGATGCAATAACGATTGAACAATAGAGTGTTCTTAGATAAAAATCAAGATATCATTTATTCGTAAAAGTATAGTTCAAAACATACAAATAAACCCAGACTCAAACCAAAGATGTCTAGTGTGGAAATCTAGCATGATAACCAAGTACACTATCTGGACCTAATTACGAAGATCAATTTCATGGATTTAGATGAATTGGATACTTTCATTGAAGCGATGTCCAAACTACATGGGTATTACGAGTTTCAATATATCCAATGTGGTAGTGGCCTTTAGCTCAAAGAAGTTTCTAGAAACAAACATATAGCGATAATTGACACAAGAAATGAACACGTGGATTTTCTTGGCTTAAAGTACACACATGAGATTCACTTAATTTCACTCAATATATTCATATACACCAATTCTTCTACTCTTTCTACGTAACATTTTCTGTTGTCCAAACTCAGACTCAAACCAAAGACCTCTAGTGTGTAAGACTAGCGTGATAACCAACTCCACTATTTGGACCCAATTGTAAAAACCAACGTGATGGATTCAAAAAAAATTGTTACTTTGACGGATTCGATATCACAAGTACATAGCCATCACGAGTTTCAATGTAGCCCATGTGATACTAGCATTTAGCTCAAACATGTCAGAAACATATATATAACACTATTTGACGTACAAATGTAGACATTGATTTTCTTGGCTATATTGTATTTTTATAGATTAGCAATTATTCTATTTATTCCATATAACATCTTTCCTTGTCCAAACCCGGACCAGAACCAGAGACCTCTAATGTGTTAGACTAGGGTGATAACCAACTACACCATCTAGACATAATGAGAATAACTAACTTGGATCGAAAAATAAAAGACTAATCTCAACAGAAATTCCATATGTCAATTACAAAAAAATAAGTCAAAATATTATTGTTACTGTAGTCGACAAGATTATGCGTGGAAACCCGATTTCGAACCGCATACCTGTGGTGTGTGAGACTAGTGTGATAACCAACCACACCATCTGGACCCATTCATCATTATTAATTTAATAGTTTCACATGAATTTATTAATTAGACCAAGCGATCGGCATGTCATATTGACATTGACATAACGACTTTGTAAGTTTGCCAAGTGGTAGTAAGATTTATCTTATAGAAGTCTTTCTAACTACATACCATTTAGATTGAAAAAGATAGCACAAATGGAAGTAAGAAATAAATAATTCTTTTTGCTTTGCTTAATATATGTCCAGAACTTGCAGTTAGTTTAACTTAATACTTCACTATATGGACATCATTACAATCACACAACCGTGCAAAGAACAATTGCTATGATTCTACTCAATGACACCATCTAAACATATCCACGATATCTATTTCTCTATCTTAATTAATCTTGGTGCAATAACGATTAAACCCAGACTCAAACCGAAGACCTCTAGTGTGTCAGACTAGCGTGATAACCAACTACACTATTTGGACCCAATTGTAAAAACCGCCATGATGGATTCAAAAAAAATTGTTACTTTGACGAATTCGATGTCACAAGGACATGGCCAACACGAGTTTCAATGTAGCCCTTATGATACTAGAAACATATAGCACTATTTCACGTACAAATGTAGACGTTGATTTTCTTGGCGATATTGTTTTTCTACATATACCAAGTATTCTATTTATTCCATGTAGCATCTTTTCTTGTCCAAACCCGGACTTGAACCGAAGACCTCTAGTGTGTTACACTAGCGTGATAACCAACTACACCATCTGGACACATTGAGAATAACTAACTTGGATCGATAAATAACTAACTTAGTTTCAAACGAATTTGTTACTTTGACGGATGCGATGTCACAACTACATGGCCATCACAAGTTTCAATGTAGCCCAAGTTGTAGTGCCATTTAGCTCAAACATGTCAAAAACAGATAACACTATTTGACGCAAAAATAGACACGTTGATTTTCTTGGCTATATTGTATTTTTAAGGTTACCAATTATTCTTCTCATTTTATGTAGCATCTTTTCTTGTCCAAACCCAAACTTGAATCGGAAACCTCTTATGTGTTATACTAGCGTGATAACCAACTACACGAACTAGACATATTGAGAATAACTAGCTTGGATCGATGAATAAAAGACTAATCTCAATGGAAATCCCATATGCCAATTCGAAAAGAGTAAGTTAAAACATTATTGTTGTTGTAATCAACATGATTATCAGAGACCTCTAGTGTGAGAGACTAGCGTGATAACCAACTACACCATCTCGACCCATTTGCCATTACTACTTTAATAGTTTGTCATGTATTTGTTATTTAGACCAAGTGATTGGCATGTAACGCTAACATTGCCATAATGACTTCATAAGTTTTCCAAGTGGTAATAAGATTTACCTTATAGAAGTCTTCCTGACTACATACGATTTTAATTGGAAAAGATAGCACGAATGTAAGCAAGACATGAAGAATTCTTTTTTCTTTGCTTAATATTGTGCAGGAGTTGCAGTTAGTTTAACTTAATACTTGACTATATCAACATCATTACAATCAGGCTACCATTTAAAGAACAATAGTTATAATTTTAGTCAGTCTAAATAGCACTTCTCTTCACCAAACGTAGACTTTAACCGGAGACCTCTAATATGTTAGAGTAGCATGAAAATGAACTACACAATTTAAACATATCAACGATATCTATTTGTCTATCGTAATTAATCTTGGTGCAATAACGATTGAAGAATAGAGTGGTCTTAGAGGAATTTCAAGATATCATTTCTTTGTAAAAGAATAGTTCAAAGCATTCAAATAAACACGGACTCAATCTAAAGACCTCCAATGTGGAAGTCTAGCGTTATAACCAACCAGACTATCTAGAAGAAATTGTGAATATCGCTCAATTTCATGTATTCTGATGAATTTGATACTCTCACTGAAACAATGTCACAACTACATGGGCACCATGAGTTTCAATGTATCCCATGTGGTAGTGGCATTTAGGTGAAACAAGTCTCTAGAATGAAATAGCACTAATTGACACAATAAAAACGACAATTGTCTTGGCTTAAGGTACATGCATGAGTTCCACTTAGTCTCACTAAATATATTCTAGTTCTATAAAGATAGATGTGAATTCTTCTACTCATTCTATGTAACATTTTTTGTTATCCAAACACGGAGTCGAACTAAAGACCTCGTGTGTAAGACTAGCGTGATAACCAACTACATTATTCATGGATTCAAATGAATTTGTTACTTTGACAGATGCAATGTCACAACTACATGGCCATCACGAGTTTCAATGTAGCCCATGGGGTATTGGCATTTAGCTCAAACATTTCAAAAACAGATAGCACTATTTGACGCACAAATGCCAAACATGTCAGAAACAGATAGCACTATTTGACGCACAAATGTAGACGTTGATTTTCTCGGTTATATTGTAGTTTGCTAAAGAAAAAAAAAACCAATTATTCTAGTCAGTCTATGTACCATATCTTTTCGTCAAAACCCGGACTTGAACCGGACACCTCTAGTGTGTTAGACTAGCAGGATAACCAACTACACCATCTGGACATATTGAGAATAGCCAGCTTGAGTCAATGAATAAAAGACTAAGCTCAATGGAAATTCCATATGCTAATTCGAAAAGGATAAGTTAAAACATTGTTGTTGTTGTAATCGACAAAATTTTGTGTCCAAACCCGGTTTTGAACTGGAGACGTCTAGTGTGTGAGACTAGCGTGATAACCAACTTCACCAACTGGACCCATTTGTCATTACTAATTTAATAGTTGGAAATGAATTTGTTAATTAGACCAAGGGATTCGCATGTCACACTGACATTGACATAATGACTTTGTAAGTTTGGCAAGTGGTAGTAAGATTTACCTTATAGAAGTCTTTTTGACTACATATCATTTAGATTTAAAAAGATAGCACAAATGGAAGCAAGAAATGAAGAATTCTTTTTGCTTTGCATAATATATGTGCAAGACTTGCACTTAGCTTAATACTTGACTATATCTACACCATTACAATCAGCCAACCGTGCAAAGAACAATTTCTATGATTTTAGTCAGTCTAAATAGCACTGCTCTTGTCCAAACGTAGACTATAACCGGAGACCTCTAATGTGTTAGAGTAGCATCATCGGGTGGGTTTGAAGGGAAACACGTACATCTAGGTAGTGACGGATTTCATATATGAAATGTAAATATTGTATGTTACATCAATATGGCGTTTCACAAATATGTATATAAATAAGGTGTTAATCATTTTTTAAATTTCGTATGTTTTCTTCTAAATTTCACGTGCCGATTATTGAGACATTTTTTGAAAGCCCTACAATTTTTGGATGTGGAAAGAGGAAGCATATTTGTTGAGTTGACAGTATAATGTTGAGTTGACAGTATTTTTCTAAAGACAAATACCAATTATTCTACTCATTCTATGTAACATCTTTTCTTGTCCAAACTCGGACTTGAATCGGAGACCTTTGGTGTGTTAGACTAGCATGATAACCAACTACACTATCTAGACATATTGAGAATAAGTAGCTTGGATCGATGAATAAAAGACTAATCTCAAGGGAAATTCCATATGCCAATTTGAAAAGAGTAAGTTAAAACATTATTGTTGTTGTGATCGACAAGATTATGTCTCCAAACCCGGAGTGGAGCCGGAGAACTCTAGTGTGTGAGACCAACGTGATAACCAACTCCACCATTTGGACAGATTTGCCATTACTAATTTAATAGTTTGACATGTATTTGTTAGTTAGACCAAGCGATTGCAATGTAACACTAACATTGCCATAACAACTTAAATTGTAAGTATTCCAAGTGGTAGTAAGATTTACTTTATAGAAGTCTTTCTGACTACATACAATTTAAATTGAAAAAGATAGCATGAATGTAAGCAAGAAATGAAGAATTCTTTTTGCTTTTCTTAATATATGTGCAAGAGTTGCAGTTACTTTAACTTAATACTTGACTGTATTGACATCATTACAATCAGGCAACCATGCAAAGAACAATAGCTATGATTTTTGTCAATCTAAATAGCACTTTTCTTTTCCAAATGTAGATTGTACCCGTAGACCTCTAATGTGTTATAATAGCATGAAAACCAACTACACCATCTAAACATATCGACGCTGTCTATTTATCTATCTGAATTAATCTTGGTGCAATAACCATTGAAGAGTAGAGTATTCTTCGATGAATTTGAAGATATTATTTATTTGTAAAGGAATAATTCAAAACATGCGAATAAACCGGAACTCAAACTTAAGACCTCTATTGTGGAAGTCTAGGGTAATAACCAAGTAGACTATCTAGATGCAATTTTGAATATCGCTCAATTTCATGCATTCTGATGAATTTCATAATCTCACTGAAACTATGTCACAACTACATGCGCATCATGATTTTCAATGTATCCGATGTGGTTGTGGAATTTAGGTGAAACAAGTCTCTCAAAACAAATAGCACTTACATGCATCAGTTTCACTCAATATATTCTAGTTCTATAGTGACAGAGACGAATTCTTGAAGTAATTCTATGTAACATTTTTTGTTGTCCAAACCCGGACTAGACCCGTAGATCTCTAGTGTGTAAGACTAGCGTGATAACAAACTACATTATCTGGACTTAATTGTGAAGATCAATTTCATGGATTTAGATAATTTGGATACGTTCACTAAACCGATCTCAAAACTACAGGGCTATTACGAGTTTCAATGTATCCCATGTGGAAGTGGTATTTAGTTCAAACAAGTCTCTAGAAAGAAACATATACCCCTAATTGACACAGGAAATGAACACGTGGATTTTCTTGGCTTCAAGTACATGCATGAGATCCACTTATTTCCATGAAATATATTCACATATACTAATTCTTCTACTCATTCTATGTAGCATTTTATGTTGTCCAAACATGGAGTCGAACCGAAGACCTCTAGTGTGTAAGACTAGCGTCATAACCAACTATACTATTTGCACTCAATTGTAAAAACCAATTTCATGGATTCAAATGAATTTGTAACTTTGATAGATGCCCATGTCGTAGTGGAATTTAGGTCAAACACATTAGAAACAGATAGCACTATTTGACGTAAAACTGTAGACAATGATTTTCTTGGCTATATTGTATGTTACTAAAGACGAATACCAATTATTCTATTCATTCTATGTAGCATCTTTTCTTGTCCAAACCCGGACTTGAACCAGAGACCTCTGTTGTGTTAGACTAGTGTGATAACCAACTGCATTATCTAGACAGATTGAAAATAAGTAGGTTGGATCAATGAATAAAAGACTAATCTCAATGGAAACTCCATATGCCAATTCTAAAAGAGTAAGTTAAAACATTATTGTTGTTGTGATCTACAAGATTATGTGTCCAAACACGTAGTAGAACTGGAGACCTCTGGTGCGTGAGACTAGCATGATAACCAACTTGTATAACCATATCGACGATGTCTATTTATCTATCTTAATTAATCTTGGTGCAATAATGATTGAAGAACAGAGTGTTCATAGATGAATTTCAAGAGATCATTTATTTATAAAGGAATAGTTCAAAACATGCCAATCAACCCGGACTCAAACTCAAGAGCTCTACTGGGGAAGTCTAGTGTGATAACAACCTAGACTATCTAGATGCAATTGTGAATATTGCTCAATCTCATGCATTCTGATGAATTTGATAATTTCACTTAGGTTATGTCACAACTATACGGGTATCATGCGGTTCAATGTATCCCATGTGGTAGTGGCATTTAGGTGAAACAAGTCTCTAGAAAGAAATAGCACTAATTGACACAAAAAATCAATACAGCGATTTTCTTGGCTTAAGGTAGATGTGTCAGTTCCACTTAGTTTTACTAAATATATTCTAGGTCTATAGTGACAGATACCAATTGTTCCACTCATTCAACGTAACATTTTTTGTTGTCTAAACCTAGACTCCACCTGTAGATATCTAGTGTGTAAGATTAGCATGATAACCAACCACATTATCTAGACCTACTTGTGAAGATCAATTTCATGTATTTAGATGATTTGGATACTTTCACTGAACCGATGTCAAAACTACAGGGGTATTATGAGTTTCAATGTATACCATGTGGTAGTGGCATTTAGTTCAAAGAAGTCTCTAGAAAGAAACATATAGCCCTAATTGACACAAGAAATGAAGACGTGGATTTTCTTGGCTTAAGGTACATGCATGAGATCCACTTAGTTCCATTAAATATATTCATATGAACTAATTCTTCTAGTCATTCTATGTAACATTTTTTGTTGTCCAAACACGGAGTCGAACCGAAGACCTCTAGTGTGTAAGACTAGCGTCATAACCCACTACACTATTTGGACCCGATTGTAAAAACCAATTTCATGGATTCAAATGGATTTGTTACTTTCATAGATGCAATGTCACAACTACATGGCCATCACAAGTTTTGATTTAGCCCATGTCGTAGTGGACTTTAGGTCAAACACGGCAAAAGCAGATAGCACTATTTCACGTAAAAATGTAGACGTTGATTTTCTTGGCTATATCGTATTTTTCTAAAGACGGATACCAATGATTCTATTCATTCTATGTAGCATTTTCTCTTGTCCAAACTCGAACTTGAACTGGAACCTCTGCTGTGTTAGACTAGCATGATAACCAACTACACTATCTAGACATATTGAGAATAGGGAGTTTGGATCGATGAATAGGAAGCTTGGATCGATGAAAAAGATAGCACGAATGGAAGCAAGAAATTTAGAATTGTTTTAGCTTTGCTTAATATATGTGCAGGACGTGCAGTTAGTTTAACTTAATACCTAATTATATCGATATCATTACAATCACAGAACCGGGCAAAGAACAATAGCTATGATTCTAGTCAATTTAAATAGCACATCTCTTGTCCAAATGTAGATTGTAAACGGAGACGTCTAACGTATTATAGTACCATGAAAACCAACTACACCATGTAAACATATCGACGATGTCTATTTATCTATCTTAATTAATCTTGGTGCAATAACGATTGAAGAATAGAGTGTTCTAAGATGAATTTCAAAATATCATTTATTGGTAAAATAATAATTCAAAACATGCAAATAAACCCAGACTTAAACCGAACACCTCTAGTGTGGAAGTCTAGCATGATAACCAACTCCACTATCTAAACGTAATTGTGAATATCGTTCAATTTTATGCATTCTGATGTGTTTCATACTTTCACTAAATTTGATACTTTGGCGCTTCTCGACCCGTCGGTCGCTTTGTGTCGGTGTCGACTTTTGTTGCCTCCTCATCTATTTATCCTTTTATTGATTCGACCTCCTCTTCAGAATTGGGTAGGTCCGATTCATTCCAACTTTTCCCTGAAATTGGCAGTCTCAAATTTGTCTTTAACCTTCAGGCCCTTCACCATGGCGGACCAAGTCTGGGTCTTGGCCTTCTTATTCCAGTTGGCTCTGTCCTTCTTGACTCTGTCGAAGTCGCCGTGTGTTCCGAGTTTATCATATGTGTTGACTTCTTCAGTCAACTGGACTTCCTTTTTCTTCTTGTCTCCCCCGGTTTTGGTTGTTTCCTTCACTCTGGCTACTTGTCCAGTGCCTTTGCTTGTTTTCCCAGTTTCCATTCCAGTTTCCATTCCAGTTTCCTCCTTTCTCCCCCACAGGTGCGACATGTCGAGATACTAAACCCAAGAATCTCCGAAAAATATTGTTATTTGTCCATGTTGGAAGGTTTGGTGAAGATGTCGGCATGTCTGTCGATCGGTTAGAACATACATAAGATCGACTTCAACCACTGAGGACCCGATCTCGCACAATGTCGTAATGCACTTCTATTTGCTTTGTCCAAGCACATGTGGAGATGTTGAAGAACAAGCAACTCTAAAAAATGTTGCAACTTGTACAGGCTGAGAGGTTTGGTGAAGATGTCGGTAGTTGCCGATCTACATACCATTTAGATTGAAAAAGATAGCATGAATGGAAGCAAGATATGAAGAATTCTTTTTGCTTTGCTTAGTATATGTGCATGACTGGCTGTAAGCTTAACTTAATACTTGACTATATTGACAAAATTACAAATAGCCAGCCGTGCAAAGAACAATAGCTATGATTCTAGTCATTCTAAATAGCACTTCTCTTGTCCAAACGAAGACTGAAACTAGTTTGCCTAAGACCACCGCCGTCTTTGAATTAAAACATCTCTCTTTCGCTCTCTCTCTCTCTCTCTCTCTCTCTCTCTCTCTCTCTCTCTCAACAAGAAATGTAGAATTCTTTTTCCTTTGCTTAATATATGTGCAAGACTTGCAGTTAGCTAAACTTAATACTTGACTACATCGACATCATTACAATCAAGCAACCGTGCAAAGAAGAATAGCTATGATTTTAGTCAGTCTAAATAGCACTTCTCCTGTCCAAATTTAGACTATAACCAGACACCTCTAATGTATTATAGTATCATGAAAACCAACTACACCATGTAAACATATCGACGATGTCTATTTATCTATCATAATTAATCGTGGTGCAATAACGATTGATGAATAGAGTGTTCTTAGATGAATTTCAAGATATTATTTATTCGTAAAAGAATAGTTCAAAACATGCAAATAAACCCGGACTCAAACTGAAGACCTCTAGTATGGAAGTCTAGCGTGATAACCAACTAGACTATCTAGATGCAATTGTGAATATCCCTCAATTTCATGCATTCTGATGAATTTGATAATTTCACTGAAACGATGTCACAACTACATGGGCATCATGAGTTTCAATGTATCGCATGTGGTTGTGGCATTTAGCTGAAACATGTCTCTCGAAAGAAATAGCACTAATTGGCACAAGAAATCAATACGGCGATTTTCTTGGCTTAAGGGTCATGCATCTGTTCCACTTAGTTTCACTCAATATATTCTAGTTCTATAGTGATACATACCAATTCTTCTGCTCATTCTACATACCAGTTTTTGTTGTCCAAACCCGGACTCGAATAGAAGACCGTGTAAAGAACAATCTTGCATCGAACAATAGGTATGATTCTAGTCAATCTAAATAGCATGTCTCTTGTACAAACGTAGACTGTAATCGGAGACGTCGAATGTGTTAGAGTAACATGAAAATCAACTACACCATCTAGACATATCCACGATATCTATTTGTCAATCTTTATCAACTACACCAATTTCATGGATTCAAATGAATTTGTTACTTTGACTGATGCGATTTCACAATGACATGGGGTGAGTAAACCGGTTCGTAAACCAGTGCAGAATCGGACTTTTGCTAATGGAGGAGTGTTGCCACATGAATTGTACTCCAAGAAGAAGCCGAACATGGCACACTTGAGGGTTTTCGGTAGCATCACGTATGTGCATGTGCCGAAGGAGAAACGGAGGAAGTTGGATGCCAAAGTCGAGATGTGTATCTTGGGTTGCTACTCAGACGAACAGAATGGTTATAAGTGTTATAACCCCCGAACCAAACAAGCTCGTGTAAGTCCTCATGTGTTCTACGAGTCCGCGTCGTGGTCAGCGAGGATAAAATGCTTCAGGACAAAGGAGACATTGGAGGTCCTGAAGAGAGTTTGATCTCATTCAGGCTACGTGGGCCGAATGAGCGACTGAGTCGGCATGACCAATCATGCACATAGTCGTTGAGTAGTGGTGACTCAGCGATGCATTCCTTGCACAAGAAGCTGACGAGACGGTGTTGACCTAGCAAGCTCCACCAAATACGGATCGGCTCACTGAGCCAGAGCCGGACCGGTATCTGGAATGGAGAATTGGATCGGCATCTGGAAGGACAAGCCGGATCGGTAGCTGAAACAACCGGCCGGATCGGGGAGCCGGATTCGAGTGCGAACCGGAAGCCTAGTAGTAGCCTACACTACTAGGTAATCATTGTCTCGTAGTTAGTGTCAGTCGCTCATATGAGCATTGAAGTACATATTAGTTCTGTCCGTCCTTTTGAGGACTTGTATAAATAGTGTAGTTTAGCACGTTGTATGGACCGAGTTTAAAGAGTGTTCTTATTATTTCGAATCTACGTTTACGTTCTTCTCTCTCTATCTCTCTCGCGCATATTCTTTGTGTATTAAGCTTCTCCATTAAACCTTCTCTCATTTTCTGCTGCTATCCGGCTGAACCGGTTTGTCAAACGCTTCCACACGTTTACTTTGACATGGTATCAGAGTGCGAGGGTTGAGAACCTCTGCATTCGACAGCCGCTGTTGAAGACAAACCCTAATACCCGGTAAGGACAAACAGAGAAAGATATGCACAGAGGTATGATGAGTTGACTTCCCAAAGAGAAGCCCGACCAGAGCAACTATGCGTCCTAGTCATATAAAATGCACTTGTACCTGCTAGGGCATGGATATTGGAGCTACGTGGAAGGAACCAACGAGGTAGCACAAGAGCCGACACACAAAGACTTCCCGTCATGGGAGCAAGGAGCGAGCCGAGTATTGTACTATCTCGCTTCTGGTGTGCAAGATCAGATGCTCAAATACATAAAGGATACAAAGACACCGAAGGAGGCTTGGGAAAATCTTCGGAAGATTTTCGCCGCCAATACCATAGCCCGTAAGTTGCAGGTCAAGCAAGAGATGAACAACATCGGCAAAGAGACATGTCGGTTACAGATTACACCACCAAGATAAAGGAGATTTGTGATGCACTCAGTTCCATCAACCTGACGGAGGACGAAAACAAGATGGTACAAACCTGCCTCGATGGTCTAGCGCAAAGGTACGGGCCAATCCGCACAGCGATTTGCACCCGGGAGAAGCCACCGACTTTCTTCGACTTGCAATTGATGCACATGGTCGAAGTGAACCACGAGACTGGGTCGAAGACCACTCAATTGAAAATCGGATGTTGTACACGGAGGCGGATTGACCCCGTCCGCATGGAGGACGAGGTGGGTCGGCACGCAATGGAAGCGGCGAGCAAGAGCAGAACCGAAGGCACGGAGACGGTGATGACAGCAGTCCCGGACCCTCCACAAGCTGGTACTGTGGCAAGAAAGGCCACAGGGAAAGTGAATCCTGGAAGAAGCATGCCGATTTGGACAAATCCAGATACAACAAGACCGATCGGGAAAACCGGAAAAGCTCGCACTACACGGAAGGATCGGAAGGATCCAGAACCAGGAAGTCCGGTAAAGCCTTTGTGATGAAGCACAAGGCTAACTCGATGCAGAAGACTACTTCCAAATTGGAGGAAGTATGGTACGTTGATTCTGGAGCGTCCAACCACATGACGAGCCATGAAGAGTGGTTCTCTTTTTTGGAGAAACCGGAGCAACTAGGGATTATCGAAACCGAAGATGACACCCCTTACCCGATTTGGGTGCTTCATCGAGGAAGAAGGACGGATAATCACGCAAGGCCGAGGAGACGGGAGGATGTTTATCCTCAACACTAATGACGTTGGGACCGCTATGTTTGCGAAAGGGCAGAAGGTTGAGTCAGACATCGATCTTTGGCACTAGTGGATCGGCCACGTCCACTACCAGAGGCTTCAGGACCTGCAATCGAAACAAGTTGTTTTTGGTTTGCCAAAATTTAGCGGTCGGAAGGCCAAAATTTGTAAAGCCAGCCAACTTAGGAAGAAACACCAGCTTCCATTCCCCACCGAACGAAACCGGAGCCACAACAGGCTCGACTTAATCCATTCGGATGTATGGGGACCGTCACAAAACGTTAGTCTTGGTAGGAGTCGGTATTTCGTCTCCTTCATCAATGACTACAACAGGCACACGTGGATCTACCTCATCGAGAAGAAAAGCAAAGAAAACCGGAACCTTCAAAGTTTAGTCGAAAGGGAAACAGAGAGGAAGATCAAATGCAATAATGATTAAGGTGCAATAATGATTAAAGAATAGAGTGTTCTTAAATGAATTTCAAGATATTATTTATTCGTAAAAGAATAGTTGAAAACATGCAAATAAACCCTGGACTCAAACTGAAGACCTCTAGTGTGGAAGTCTAGCATGATAACCAACTTAACTATCTAGATGCAATTAGGAATATCGCTAAATTTCATGCATTCTGATGAATTTGCTAATTTCACTAAAACGATGTCACAACTACATGGGCATCATGACTTTCAATGTATCTAATGTGGTTGTGGCATTTAGGTGAAACAAGTCTCTAGAAAGAAATAGCACTAATTGACACAAGAAATCAACACGGCGATTTTCTTGGCTTAAGGTAGATGCATCAATTCCACTTAGTTTCACTAAATATATTCTAGTTCTAGAGTGAAAAATACCAATTGTTCCAGTCATTCAATGTAACATTTTTGGTTGTCTAAACCTAGACTCGACCCGTAGATATCTAGTGTGTAAGACTAGCGTGATAACCAACCACATTATCTAGACCTACTTGTGAAGATCAATTTCATGGATTTAGATAATTTGGATACTTTCACTGAACCAATGTCAAAACTACAGGGGTATTACGAGTTTCAATGTATACCATGTGGTAGTGGCATTTAGCTCAAAGAAGTCTCTAGAAAGAAACATATAGCCCTAATTGACACAAGAAATGAAGACGTGGATTTTCTTGGCTTAAGGTACATGCATGAGATCCACTTAGTTCCATTAAATATATGCATATGAACTAATTCTTCTACTCATTCTATGTAAAAAAAATTGTTGTCCAAACACGGAGTCAAACCGAAGACCTCTAGTGTGTAAGAGTAGCATCATAACCAACTACACTATTTGGACCCAATATGTCATTGGTGTTGAGGATGAACATCCTCCCTTGTCTGCGCCCTCTTCCTCGATGAAGCACCCAAGGTGTGTAAACTGCACCTACATCCCCTGGTCAAGAATCTGACCGACTGACACCAGGTTCTTCGTGATAGTCGGAACATGTAATACGTTCATCAGCTTCCCCGTTTGTCCAACATGGCTCATAGGAACTTCTCCGACATGTACGATTGGGTGAGGAGTGTCAGCTCTGGTTTCGACAACTCCCGGTTGTTCCGGTTTCTCCAAGAAGGAGAACCACTCTTTGTGGCTCGTCATGTGATTCGACGCACTGGAATCAACGTACCACACTTCCTCTGATTTGGAAGTGGTCTTCTTCATCGAGTTAGCCTCGTGTTTCATCAGCAAGGCTGGCCCTTTACCAGCTTTTCCGGTTTTAGATCCTCCCGATCCTTCTGCGTAGTGCAGGTATTGCCGGTTCTCTCTACCAGCCTTGCCGAATCCGGATCTATCCGAATCAGCGCGCTTCTTCCAGCACTCACTTTCTCTGTGGCCCTTTTTACCACAGTTCCAGCATTTTGTGTCAGCCTTTGCTTGTCGGCCTCCGGCGCCACCTTGACTCCCCCTGCTTGTGGAGGGTCCGGAATTGCTGTCAACACATTCTCTGTGCCTTCGGTCTTGCTCTTTCGGCTGCTACCATTGCAAGCCGACCCGCCTCGTCCACCACGCCCACGGGGCCGATCCGCCTTTGTGTACAACATCTGGTTGTCGGTGGGTGCACTTATCGACGCACCGGCGTGGTTCTCCTCTACAAGGAGCATCGACTGTAAGTCAAAGAATGACGGCGTATTCTCCCTCGTACAGACCGTCGTTCGGAAAGCTCTGAACTTAGACGCTAACCCGCCAAGACAAACCTGCACCATCTCGTCATCCTCGATGTTCACATTGACAGAGGCGAGTGAGTCGCAGATTTCTTTAATCTTGGTGGTGTAGTCAGCCACCGACATATCTCGTTGTCGTACATTGCTCAACTCTTGCCTTAGTTGAAGCTTGGGGAAATCTGAAAAATTTCTTCGTTGCAAGCACTATAACCAGGAAGCTTGGGGAAATCTGAAAAATTTCTTCGTCTTGGCATCTCGAATATGGCTCAACAGCTGGTCTCCGACACTGGACGCAAAGCAGTACATCACTCTGCTTGCCGCCTGTTCCCACATAGGGAAGTCCTTGTGTGTCATATTAGGTGTTGTGTCGTTAGCTCCGTCGACATAGCTCTAGTAACCATGCCTAAGCAGGTACTGGTGCATTTTGTAAGACCAAGATGCATAGTTGGTTCTATCGAGCTTCTCTATCGGGAGTGAGCTAGCCATTCCTCTGTCCATTTTGCTTTTACATGTTCTTCTTGGTTGGTTTCCTTTTCAAGCTATGTCGGTTGCAGAGGTTCTCAACCCTCGCGCTCTGATACCATGTAAAAGAATAACGTGTGGAAACCATAGAAAACCGAACACAGAAAACACAGGTTTAATGGAGAGCTTAGAATATACACAGTACACGGGAGAGATAGAGAGAGAGAGAGCACACAGAAACACTCAATTCAAAATAATACTCAATCTGTACATCGTATGTGTTCAGTGAACACTTTTATACAAGTCCACACGGACTGACAGAAGTACGGTGTACTTCAATGCTCACACGAGTGTCTGACACTAACTATGAGACATTAACTACCTAGTAGTCTAGGCTGCTACAAGGCTTCTGATTACTAATGGATCTAGCTAACTAGCTCCCCAGCTCACCGGCTCACCGATCCGGCTCATCCTTCTGGATGCGGATCTGGCTCAGGCTTATTCAGCCGATCCAGATCCAGTTGAGCTTGCCACTCAACAAGGCCGAATGAGCAGACAAGCCGACCGGAAGGGTCGAGGCGCGCGGAATCGAACAAGTCGAGGAGTGTGAGCGAGGCGTGAAGCCAGAAGGAACCAGAGCGTAGATCCGGAAGAGCAGACAAAACCTCAAGTTGAGCTTGAGGGGGAGTATTGAGTGACAAGCTCAACATTGGGTGCTTAATACGATGTGTAACCCAGTGCGTAGACTGGGTGCGTAAAACAGTACGCATAACGTGGCCGTATCGGTGCGTAAACCGAAAGGCCGTTAGTATGGTATTCCTTGTAAGGAATAATTTTGGGAGTTAGTGTAGCAGGCTCATTTATGAGCAGTCAAGTACTGTCAGTACTTGTGTCCGCCTGATAGTCAAGGCTTGTATAAAAGGTGCTCACTGAGCACAAAGAATGTACAGAGCGTCATTATTTTGAAATAGAACTGAGTTGTCTACTCTCTCTCTATCTCTCCATCTCCATCTCCATCTCTGTGTTTTCTGAGTTTACCCAACTATCTTATTTCCGAACTGTGTATTCTGTGTTTACGCACACACTTCCGCACACATATTCTTTTACAGATACTACACACACCAAATTATCTAGGACAACCTTAATCAGCTCTGACTGTTCTACGAGATTTCTGGAAGCAATGGGGCGACCATTAATGACTACTACAGTTGTTGGGCAAGGAAGCTTTCTTAGGGATATCTGATGAGCTTGGGCAAAATTCCTATCCATGAAGCAAGATTTGGCTCTGGAATCTAAGAGTGCTAAGACGTCTAGATTGATACTTTTAGTACTAACTGTTACTTGAGCTAAGAACACATTGCTAACTTCCTTAGAGGGAATGGAACCACTAATGGGTTGTACAGATCCAAGGTTGTCCAACCAAACGGCTCCTATTTTGGCTGGACTTAGTCGTTTAACTCTTCTTCTAATTGACTAAGGACTTCAAATTTGTTCGATAGACTTGGGCTATTAGGACTATTAGGACTATCAGACACTCCTACTGAAATAGACTCGGGTTTAGTACAAGTTGCTATTTGATTTACCTATCTTCTTGGCCTATGTGGACAGTTTACTGTGATATGCCCTAGTCCTCTGTAGTAAAGACATAATCGATTTGCTTGACGTCATTGCTTTTCTTCTTCCGACAATCGTCCACGATGGCGTGTGGTGTCGATTTCCATCGGTGTTGGAGTATTTTCCGGAGATGCACTATATGACTCCCTTGCAAATGGTTTTGCTATGACCGAGGCATATGTGGGCTCTGACCTGGTCCTTGGCATTTGTAATTGGCGTTCCGAACGTCGTTCAAAAAGCTGGTTATCACATCGTACCACTCGACTGATTGCCTTTGTGAGCGATTTTGGTTGTTCGGGGAAAGTCAGGAGTAAGTCTTTGACATCATTTCGTAGGCCGTATCAAAATTGCTCCATCAATGCTTGATCATCCCAGGGGATATCGGAGGCGAGTAGACGGAAATCTGCAGTGTAAGCAGAGGATGGATGATCACCTTGACGTAATCATCGGATTTTGTTGATTGTCGTCCTTATGTTATCAGTATCTCCAAAACAGGCTTTAAACTCGCTTATAAACTCTTCAAAATTATTTAGTAATGGAGATCTTTTTTCTAACAACAAAGCAAACCATGCCAAAGCTGAGCCGCTCAGCAACGTGCCTACTAGACCCACTCGTGAGGCATCGGTGGGATATCGGGAAGGATACATTTGAATGACTAATTGTACCTGATTAAGGAATCCTATGAACTGTGATCACATTCCATCGAATTTCATAGGAAGCCCGACCTTGGGCTCTTTATGAATCCCTTGAGTACTTGGTCCTTGTTGTTGCAATGCCACAATGGTTGCTTCAAGTTGTTGCATGTGTAACGCTAGCTCCCCATGTTGTTGTTGCGCTTGCTGCTTTTCTAAAGAGATTTGTGGAAGATCCCCAACATTCGTTGATTTTCTTGTTCCAATGCAACAAACCTTTCTTTCAAGCACTATAGCTTCGAGAAAACATATTGGTATTCTTGAGCACTAACAGTTGCCATAGTATTGGAGGAAGGAAGGATAAGAAGATTAGTATGAAGGGAATGAGGGATATGAAGCTGAAGACTAATTCGGTTCAAACTGTCAGGGATAGTACTAGAGGCAACGAAATTTGTACTAAAGATAGAGGACAAGAATGAGGATTAGTACTAAGAAGGGAAAGAGTGTGTGAGAATCACGAGAGAGAGAGAGAGAGAGAGAGAGAGAGAGAGAGAATGATGACAACAAGAAGTATATTATATTATATGAAGAAAGATACAAGAACTACTAGGAGGCTTAAGATTGGCGTTGAACCGAATTGATTCTCAATAATGCCATATGCCTCTTTTTATAGTGTGCTTAGGAGTACTCTTGACATGGATTTCCTAAGTGAAATAATAAATGAAAACAATATTTTTTATATTACAATGTATAGCTTAATGATAGGGCTTCAACTCCTGTGATACAAGGTCATGGCTTCAAATCTTTTTGAAGCCATACCATGCTATACCATGACAGGAAGCGCTCTTCCTACAGAAAAGCTTGATAGAAAAAACTTCACATCTTGGGAATACAAGATGAATCAATACCTTGTTGGACAAGGTTATTGGAGGTATATTGAGGGAGCTCACGAAATGCAACCAAACCCAACACATGCCGACTACCCAGCCTAGGAGCAAGCCGCGAGCCGTGTGTTGTATTGCCTTGCAGCATGCGTTCATAATCACATGCTCGGCTATATTCGAGAGGCAAAAACGCCAAATGAAGCTTGGGGTAATCTCAAGAAGATTTTTGCAGCTAACACGGTTGCACAAAATCTCCAACTCCGACAGGAGTTAAACAACATACAACAGAAGGATATGTCAATCACCGGCTATACCTTGAAGATCAAGGAGTCATCTAATGCCCTCGGGTCAATCAATGTCATCATCGACGATGAAGAAATGGTACAAATATGCCTCGGCGGCTTAGCACCATGATTCGGTAAGATTAGATCTGCCATTCTCCCAAGGGAGAATCCACCTTCCTTTTTCGACCTTTAGTCAATACTATTGGTGGAAGAAAATCATGCCCTACAAAGGAGCAATGCACCCGATGGTCAGATGCTCTACTCAGTCATATGATAGAAGAGGATTCGGCCGAGGAAATAGAGGCTGATTCAATAGAGGGCAACAGGGTTAGTTGATCCAAGCACACAACACCCACCATTGGCAAGTCGATAGGAGCAATCCTCGGGAGTTCGGCAGAAGGGGGAGCCATCCTACCGGACCGAGCCATCACAACAACCCGGCCAAATGCAGGTATTGTGCAAAGCTTGGCAACTATGAAGAGGAGTGCTAAAATAAGAAGCGATGTCAAGGAAATCCTCGCGTGTTTGCGAAATGAAGCGAAACCACCGGGGTCCTGAACCAGAAGGATTCGACGTTTGTATTAGCTTTAGTGAGAAGGACCGGAAGGATTTGAAGTTTGTATTAGCTTTAGTGAGAAAGTATTTAAGATAGATTGAGAGACGGAGATTCCAATTCTCTTGAGACAGATTGAGAGAGAGAGAGAGAGATTGAGATTGAGATAAATATTGAACCCTTGACTTTAGTTTTGAGAGACCAGATACATCACCAATAGGATAACTAGATTTTTTATTAGAAGTTTCTTCATTCAATACATAGCTTCCCTCATCCTTTTTCTTTTTCTTCCTTTATAGATGTCCCCATGCATATGATGCATGTGAGGGTACAAGACATGCATATAATGCATGAAATGCATGCGATGCATGTTTGTCATTTGGCGTTCATGCATCACATGTGATGCATTATGACCATGTTACTCATCCAAGCTCTCATGTACGAGAATTTACATGTGAAAAGTACAATGATGAAAATAAAGGTCAACGAAACTTCTTAGCCTAATGGTATGCCAATTGTCTCCTTTCTTGGGGCTGTAATGTTCAAAACCCATGTGCACATTAATGTGCTTATATATGAGTGTAACCATCACCCCTTTCATGCATGTGCACATTGCACCTTCTCAATTTTCTCCTTTCCAGGTGATTTTCACACCGTTGCCAAAAATCTTCATGACATCCACCTCCACCAAACCGCATGTCCTCCGGTACGTGCCAAGAAGAGAATGTGAGATTTCGGCTACGGTGATCAATCTGATTCCTCCACGTCCTCGTTGACTTTGCTCACGTTTGTGGGTTCCGCCCTACCATCTTCATTGTTGAGGTCATCGAGGTCAGGACCCTCATCTTGTCTTTTCTTGAAGATCTTTACTCTTTTCCCCGCAATGGGTATGGCCAACCTCGATTCATCTAGCTCCGTGAGGTGGTAGGTGGCATTGTCGTTGGCACTCCTCACCACATACAGTCTGAACCACCTTCTTGCGAACTTTCTTGTTGTCTTGTGTGGGTTTTCAAGGCTGTTGTCGTAGACCAATACCCAATCTCCTTCTTTGATCTTCTTGGGATGCATTCGATGTGTCTTGTCGAACCAAATCTTGTTCTTCACTCAGGTTGTCTCCATTATCTTTCGCGCATTTTCTAGATCTTTGGGCCTTCTTTCAAGCTGCCTTATCCGCGTCGCCAATAATTCTTCTCGGCTCATCTGGTTCTCCCATGGTATCGCTACCCATGAGGCAATCGTCCTTTCGATGAGCATAGGGCAATAGTCACGGCCAGTTCCCAACCTGACCGTCGCATGCTCATACAATGGCTTTGACTATTGGTCCATGCCCTCGCTTGATCTTCCCATTTGCTTCCAGGTTGTAGGTATTCGTGAGGTAGAGCTTCACGCCTAGTCGCTCGAAGAGCTCCATTGCTTCACGTGCATCCAGCTCCCCTCGGTCAGCCACTATCATTCTCACACATTCGTATCGGCAAACGACCTCTTCAAGTAGAAATTTGCAAACGGCTAACGTCGTCTTCTTTGCCAACGCTCGTCCTTCTACCTAATTTGTCAGGTCTTCTCTTGCCAGTATCAAGTACTTCATTTGTCCCACTCCCATTGGCATCGAGACTAGATCTACCATCCATTTGAAGTGTATGGTGAGTGGGTATGTCGGTCGTAACTCATCACAGTGACGTATGTTCGAATGTACATGGTAGTTTTCGCATGTGGCCATGAAATGTACATCTTTGTATATGCTCGGCCACCAGTACTTCTCCTTCATCTTTTCGAACGTTGCCCATGTTCCTCTATGACCTACCCAAGGACTCTCGTAGAATTCAGACATCATCATCGCTTGGTCCTCTCTCTTCACCACTACTCAACGTGGCATTCCTGTCCTTCTCTTTGGGTGGCGCCAGAGGAATCCTCCCTTCAGAAAGTACTTATAAGCTTTATTCCGGATTCGTAAAGCCGCCTCCTTCATCCACGAAGCATCTGTCGTCATTGTTTTTAAGAATCTGCCGAATCAGTAACCATTCTCCTTCGTACTCATTCTCGTTGAAGGTGTGGAGGGTTGGCGTGCCCTTGTCTTCCGTCGATAGTCGGACCATCTTAAAGAAGTCAAAGGTAGCGTCTTCATCTTCCAAAACCATAGATTGACACATGCGTCATATTCATCATATTCTCCATGCGTCATATTCGTAATATTCAAGAATACGAAATGGCCCAAGTATATTATAAAACCATTCGTTTTACAAAATAAATATACAAAATATTTATTTATTCATTTTTATATTTAAATTAATTTAATTCACTAAAATAAGAACAATCATTCATTAATAGATTATTAAAATATGATTAGTATTAACTCCCCTTTATAGTGTCAAATAAAAAATGGGGAAGTTTATAAACCTTTATTTTAATTAATTAGTTTTTCTTAAAAACGAGTATTTTTATATTTATTATAAAAATATGATTAGTGTGAAGTCCAATTTTTAATGTCAAGATAAAAATATTCATAAATTTTGAGACAATAAAAACTGAGGAATTAATGAACATTTATTTTATTTTTTAATTTATTAAAAATAAAACAAATACTTTTACATTTATTATAAAAATTTATTACTGTCAAGTCCTTTTAATGTCCCTTTTTATTGTCCGGTCCCTTTTTTATTATCCTAGGAAACTAAGAAAGGAGGGAGTTATTGTATTTTTTTTTATTTTTTGGGGGGCTAAACGAATACTTGACCATGCATTCATATGCGTATTTTTCATTTGCATTCAAATGGGAAACCCCACGAATGCAAATATGTCAATCTATGTCTGAAACCATGTCACTTTCATTCTCAAATCTTGCTCTTGATAGCATGTCATCCATGACGTTCTTCTTTCCTACAATGTGACAGATCTCTAGGTTTAAAGACTTGATATAGGCGATCCACCTTAGCATAGCTAGATCTGGTGTCTTGAGATCATCCCAAGGATTGGGAGACCATCCGTCTCAATTATCACTTCCGACCAAATCAAGTACCTTCACCACAGACACAATACCCCAAAGTTCCTGCTTGACTTGGGTGTACTTTTGTTGTCATTCGTTGAGGACCTTTGCTCCGAATCGGATGGCATACCGTGCACTATGTTCTCCTTTTTGGTTGATGACCCACCCGATTCCAGTTTGACTCGTATCCACAATAACATAAATCGTCTTTCCTTCGGTATAGACGGCCTTTCTTAATGCTGGAGCTTCAAGAAGTAGTTTCTTCAATCTTCATATCGCATTTGTATGCTCTTCTCGCCATTCCAACTTCTTCCTTTTCTTTAGGAATCCATATAATGGCTCGGCGACATGGGCATATAATGGCTCGGCGACATTGGTGTGATGCCTATGTTGTCGACTGCTAGTTGAAACTGGTCGTAGCCTGAGTAGAGATCACCAATAGAATAAATGGACCTTCCCGCAAATGCTTCTACGAACTCATCGATACTTGGACCGATCCCGGCATAGCGGATCGTCACTTTATTCACTAGTTGAAGATCGTGTATGAACCTTAAGGTTCCATTCTTCTTTGGTACCGTGAACCACCTATTCGAGTAAGGAGCATTCGACGGCTCTAGAATTCCCATCTCGACCTCCTCTTTCAAGAGCTTGATTAATTTCGGAATGTGTGCTCTTGGGACCGGTATCGGCTTCAGGTTCCACAGCACATGTGGTATTGTGAATATCACCATCGGTTCTATTATCTTTGGATCGGCGCATCCGATTTCATTTGGATAGAAAGCAAATGATTTCCCATGTCTTTCGAGCATTTCCCGAAATGTGAGTTCCTCTTTTGGCAAGAGAAATTCATCTTTCCCGACACGAAGCTTATCTCTTGTCTCTTTAGTGAAGGCATGTCTGATTCCTCTCGGATCCCACAGGCTTGGATCCCGTGCAACTTCTTCATTCTTTGCCAACTATCCTCAGGTAGAGGAATAGCAACATGCTTTACTTTCTTGTCCACCGTCTTGTATTTTGTATTAACTTCAAATTTCTCTACCATGATACTTCGACTATACTCGTTGACGGCAACGTACATGTTGATGGAGTTTATCTGAATTGATCGTTGGCTACGAGGGCTCAAGTCCACGACATTCTCCATTTCGCCAATGGTGTCGTTAAATGAGGCTTCCTCCATTACCCATTCAATGCTTTCATCGATTTCCAATATTTGTTCTTCTCTTAAAGCTTCCTCGAAGCTTTGCATTTGAGACTTCTCTTTTTTGTCAAATGTGATGATTTTGCACACTCCATTAGGGGCTATGTACAACCTTCCTTTCGTAAATTCGCGAACTTTTCTTTCTTCTTGGGCATACGCTTGTTTGGACTATTCACATCCCGCTCGCAAATAGCCCGACCTAAAAATCCGAAGCATCTTCTCTGAGACTATCCCGATTCCTTTCTTGATTGGCACATACAGTCAAGAATTGTACGACCTTCTTCCCATCAAGACTCCTTACTCGAGCAAATGTTGCACCATTGTCAAACACTTTGGTTTCCATCCAGGATGATGTTATGTACGATTGCCCAAGAATGATAGGATGGAATGTCGAATCTTGAACAAGAAAATGTTGATCTATCTTGACATCACCAATCGTGATGGGGATATTAGGACATGCACCATACAGGTCTTCGGTAGCTTTTGTTGCCGCACGGATCTTCCATCCATGATTCGTGTTTATGGGCCATCTTCCTTTTTTGTAAACCTCAGTCGACATAAGGTTGATCTCGGACCCATGGTCTATTAATGCTATGACTATTTCTTTTCTCTCTCCCAACTTTATTGGCGTCTCCATCGTCGCTCATGCCCAATGAGGCCGAGTATAGTGGTTTTCCACCATATCTTCATCAACTTCGTCCCTTGCCATCATTATGGCTTTTGTTTTTGCTTTTGATGGCTTCTCTTCTTCCTTGTCCGACTGTTGCCTTTTTTTTTTACGAGGTCCACGATCGTATCATGGAACTCCTTCATAGTAATGTCGAGCAATTTCCTCAAGGACAAGGTCATGTGGCTATCAAGAATACGTTCCTCGAGAATCTTCATCAGATCTGTTGTTTGTTTATGTCCGACCTTAGTTTATAAGTAGGCATAGTTCTTGTCTTCCAAGAAGGGTCTTCGACATCAACCCTCATGGGCCGAATCGTTTCTTTGACTCGTCTACTCGACTCCCCTTTCCGGCTTGAGTCTCCACCCTCCATTCATAAAGCTAGACTTGCTTCCTCATCTTCTTTCTTTTTTGTGCTCCTTGTTTCATGTCTTTCTTATGGGCTTTGCTCTTCCACTCTTTTTCTCTTTTCATCCACGAGCACCTCGTGGTTGTCGCACATCACTTCCGTGAGTATGGTGTTGTCATCTACCAGATCCGACCATCCAGTTATACTTTGCACACTTTGGTCCACAACCTCTACATCATCCGAAGTAACTTTGCCCTTTTTCTTACACTCGAGAATAGAAGACCAAAACTTTGTTCCCGTTCTAACCGCTTCATTTTTATCTTTCCCGACTCTTATTCCGGCCGATGCAACATACTGCATCGCATCCACCTAAGTCGCCACGGCATCTTCCATAGCTTTCTTCATTCCCCCTCTTCCGAAATTCACCTGTAGGGGTCTTCTAGTTTCACTCGAGCAGATCATGTTGCCATCCATGTATACGATATTTTGTCGGATGACCTCTCGAAAGCTCGTACAATCCCTTCTCATGTAGTCCAAGTTGTCGCACCACACACATTTGAAGGGTTCCTTTCCTTTGGCCCCCGACGATTCATGTTTGCTAACGTGACCGTCTCGAACTTCTTTGCTAATTCTTCAATGATGTCATCATCAATCTTCTTTTCGTCTGGGTCACTTTGTTTAGGCTACTCAACCACTCAATCTTCTTTGGTTGTCTCGTTTTCTCCCCGCTCAATCCTGCTAAATCAATGTCATCAACCCATTGACGATGCCTGTCGAGCCTGTTGCACACTCGCTTCACCACAATCCAGTCTGCCACAAGCCTATTTGCTTGGGTATCATCTTCAAGGAGAGTCCCCAATTCTCGTCTATCCTTCATATCCACAGTTTTCAGGAAGTACAAAGTCTTGTCATCCTCAAGCAACACTTGATTCGTGGTGGGGAGACAACGAAACATCTGGTCGAACTCGTCATACGCCCTTGAGGCGCTCAATTTCTTATTTTTCTTCTCTATCCACTTCATCAAGACATGTCGATTCATCCTCGACAAATCTTCCATCACGAACTCCGCCAATATTGCTTTCTTGAACTAGGACATGTTGTCTTCCCTTCGTGAAGCTCGATGACCCACCTTTGGACATTGTTGGTGACAACTCTCTTGAAACTTGAGATTTGACATGCTTCAGACACGTCCCTCTGATTCATGTCCCTTTTGTATGCATCAAGGAACTTCGTAATGTTCCTTCCATCAAATTTACCCTCGATCTCCACTACACGGTCAACAGCCTTCTCCACGCTCGCATCGTTGTCCCGAGATCTCATCATTTGTTCAACGATTACCATCATCCTTTTGAACTCTCCCGCTAGATTGCTTGGGGATGCCATCTCCAAGTATCAGTCAATCCTCATCTTGATCCTTCCTACCGCTTCTTCACGTCGGGTTCAACAAGAAAGATGTCGAGGAAATCCTTGTGTGTTCACGAAATGAAGCAGAACCATTGGGGTCCTGGACCGGAAGGGTTTGAAGTTTGTATTAGCTTTAGCGAGAAAGTATTTAAGATTGAGAGACGGAGATTCCAATTCTAAGACAGATTGAGAGAGAGAGAGAGATTGAGATAGATATTGAACCCTTGACTTTAGTTTTGAGAGACCAGATACATCACCAATAGGATAACTAGATTGTTTATTAGAAGTTTCTTCATTCAATACATAGCTTCCCTCATCCTTTTTCTTTTTCTTCCTTTATAGATGCCTCCATGCATATGATGCATGTGAGGGTACAAGACATGCATATAATGCATGGAATGCATGTTTGCCATTTGGCATTCATGCATCACATGTGATGCATGATGACCATGTCACTCATCCAAGCCCTCATGTATGAGAATTTACATGTGAAAAGTACAATGATGAAAATAAACTTCAAAGAAACATCTTAGCCTAATGGTATGTCAATAGTCTTTTATCTTGGGGGTGTAATGTTCAAAACCCATGTGCACATTAATGTCCTAATATATGGGTGTAACTATCACCCCTTTTATGCATGTCCACATTACACCTTCTTGGTTTTCTCCTTTCCATGTGATTTTCACATCATTGCCAAAAATCTTCACGACAGTGAGAATCGGCTTCGACCAACCAACAACTCACAGATTATGCCACGAATTACGATTATGAAGATCATGGCAGAATGTTCATAATGCGGCACAAAGCTCATTCGATACCGGCACAGGACCCGGCAAGCAACTCATCCTCAAAAGATGTATGGTTTGTAGGCTCGGGAGCATCCAATCACATGACATCTCATGAAGATTGGTTCCAAGAGTTGAGAAAGCCCGATCTACCCGGCTATGTCGAAACCGGAGGTGAAACAACTCATTAGATTCGGCATATCGAAAATGTCCCATTCGGGAACGACATCAAACAAACCTACCTAAAGAACGTACTACATGTCCCAACCATCACGAAAAACCTAGTCTCTCTAGGCCAAATTGTCGAACAAGGAATGCAAATACAATTCAATAATGAAGGGTGCTTTATTGAGAAAGAAGGTCGATTAGTCGCTCACGGTCGAATAGAAGGCCAAATGTTCATCCTCGAATTGAACGAGGTGAAGTCAGTTATGTTCGCTAAAGTCCTCAAAGTCGAAACTGACTTGAAATTGTGGCACAAGTGAATTGGTTGTTATTCCTTAGGGCCGGACAATGGCTTAACACAGGATGTCTACAGAAGACACTTCACCAAAGGGGTGTTACGGCGAGATAACTTAAGACACAACGATTAATCAGACTTACTTGGTTACTTAGTAATATGGCATTAGACTTGATACACACGTATGATAGAACAATTAGTACAGAACGGTAATCAACACTTAAAGATAAAACAAGAAGCTCTATTAATTATCCGTCAAAGCTTTACATTGAAACCGGGCCTTTATATAGGTCATCGGTGTTGAGTACAAAACGGTGCCAACCGGCACCTGTTCGGAACCAGTCCGGATCCGGATCGGCATACCGATTCCGATCCGTCCATTCACGTCTCATAAACTACTTAATTAAAATAGATTCCGAATAAACAATCCCTTTCATATTCTGGTCTTTAACTCCTTTGCCGGCCGGGTAACACATGGCACGCCCGTGGGACAATACCTTGTACGTAGAATCCCACTATCCGGCCCTTAGCCTTCGTCCAAGATATCCAGAATACTCTGCTCCAAGGTGTCCAATGGTTCTGCGGGAATCTGTTGTTGCTATTGTGGTTGTTGTTACTGTTGTGGCTGTTGTGGCTGCTGCTGCTCTGGCTCCGGCTCCTCCGACTGTTGCTCCTTGGGTGGTGTTTGTTCGGCTCTCGGTACCGGCGGTTGTGGTGGTGATTCCTCCGTCAGCTGCTCTGCCGGATTTGACTCCGGTTGACTCGCCCCGGCCTTGTCCCCGTCCGGTTCTCGCCCCGGCGATGGCTCCTCATCGCTGAGGTTGACGGTCGCCGCCTGCTTTGCTCCTTGCCGTGGCCTGGTCTGCTCATAGCTTTCAAACTGGATTTGAGCATCCAGTCGATCATTGTCCAGATGTGCTACCAGTTGCCAGACCACTGACTGCTAACTCATCTCTTACGGCGGTGAAGTCCTCCTTTGTTAGCATGTAGCAGTCGTCGCCATCCTTCTGTCGGTTTTTCGCGTCCGCCCTCAGCAACTGGAGCTCGTGTGTGTGCTTTGCCCATTTGTCCCACCATTGCATGGAGCTTTCGTCAATCAAGGGCTTTTTCTTGTTCCTCCATGCCTAGACAATGAATTGGATCCGCTCAAGTCCCATCTTCGCTTTGTCCTCCGCGGCTTGTCGTTCATCCTTCAATTGCTTCACCAGCACCACCGTGTCAACCTCCTGCTCCCGGTAATGTGGCAATTGGTTTTGATAGGTGGCCTACAACCTTTGCAATACCATTGTCGCTCTTTCCTTTTCTTCATAATGCTGCTTATGGAGCTCCATACATTCCTGCGCGGCTTCCTCCTATAGCGTTGTTCTTTCAGCCCGTTCTTCAGCCAGTGTTGTCTCGGCCCGATGAACTTCCTGTCGGAGCTCTACCATTTTCTCCTACTGCTTCTTATGCTCCATATCCAGGTGCTTATAGTCCCGGTGCAGGTGCTCAAAATCATCGATCTTCTGCTTTAGCTTCTGGTTGAGTTGCCGGCGAGCGCGGTCTTCCCGATCTTTCTATTGACGGAGTTCCTCCTTAAGTCTTTCAATCTCAGTTTCCGCCATCCGTCGCAGCTTATCCTTTTCTTGTAGCACTTTCTCTTTCTCCTCCTTAAGCCGGTCATATGCATGATTTCTTTTCCGCAAATTCTCTTCTGCCCGGCGGAGGTTCTCAGCAGGCTTTCTTAGTTCTTCTTCTGCCACTTTCTTCAAGTCCCTTTCTCGGGTGCGTAATGCTTCTTATGTGGCTAGTTCATCTTTCAAATCGGCAAGCTCTTTCACTTGCGCCACCACTGTCTCCGGGACTAGTTCCGTCTCTGGGGTCTTATTACTATGTACAGGTGTTGGTGTGTCTTTATTCTGTACATCTACCGGAGTCACCGATGCTTGGATCTGCGGTTCGGTTAAGGCCATTTTGGCCAATTCTTCTGTGGCCAGGTCCAAGTGTTGTTCTAGGCTCCGGATCCTCGACCAAGACGTCTCTAGTTCTCCGGTTGTGACTAGCAGTTGGTCCATCTGCGCTTTCTATTCCTCCTCTATGTAGTGCACCACTCCAGCAATCTGTTCTCCAATCCACCGGAGCCATTGGCTGCCTGTACCCTGTTGTTACGTCTGCATGGAGGGTTGGTTGTTGGTTCCGCTAGCCAGTGGTCGGTCTTGTCCGGTTGCATCGAGATGCAACTCTGGCTCTGGTTGGTGACCACTTTGCCGTTCTGGTTCCGGTTGTACCTCCGTTGGCCGCTCTGCCTCTGATTGCTCTTGACCTGCCGGTGTGGGAGGCAACTGTACTGCCGGTGCTTGAATTTCGGGTCTTGTCGTATCCTGACCCGCCGGTATAGCTTGTTCCGGTTCTACCCTTGGTGCGGGGTGCTCAATGCGTTCCTTCCTTCTTTGGGTCCGAACGCTCCCCAACCGGTTCTGCGGTGCTTGCCTTCTGGCGCTGCTGGAGGTGCTCTAACGGTTCCTCCTCCGCTTCCTCCTCCTCAGTCCCGATATTGATTTTTGTTGCCAAGGGGTCCGCCTCTTGTTGAACCAGTCGGTGTAATCTGATCTTGATTGGTCGTGCCGGTGTCTCCTCCCGTGTTTTAGCCTGCTGCTTCCTATTGGCGTGCTCTTTTGCCGCCTTCTCTGTGTCAGCCGCCTTCCCTTTGGGTGCCTTAAAGGCCAACAGCTACTGCCGTTTTCAGGATGCCTTCGGTCTTTGTCCCCCGCTTCGTGGTCTTGGCGGGCTCGATAGGTGGTGCCAATAGGGTGAGCCATTGCGCCACGGCAGTCCATATTTTCCAACCCTCCTTGCCTCGTACAGTGTCGATGGCCGCACAGAGGCCGTCTGCAATCAGTACCGCCCAGTCCACCTTCACGTCTTCAAACGTTGCTATTATTAAGCCGGCTCGGTTCTGAGGCATGCATGGGGGTCAACGGTATACATATCCAAATTCATGGAGCACACAGGCAATCTCCCGAAATAATGTATCTTCCCCGCCCTGTGTCCTGTAGGCCTTGCTGGCCAGAGAGTATTCGCCAAAATATTTTCGGAGCTGATCCGGGGTAGGGTTGTCGATAGTGAAGATGCCCCCCTCGAGAAGGCCGATCAAAGCATGGATGGCCTCCTCCGTGATCGGTTCTGTGTCGATTTCTTTTACTATCCTCTCCGCCTCCCGGTGCGGTGGTGCCTCCATGATCGTGAGGAACCCTTCTAACCCGTGTGGCCTTAGCCACTTCTTGGCTGCTTTAGAGAGTGCTTGGCAGTCCATGGCTTCTTCGAGGTCCGTGAGCGCTGGTGAGGGGTGTGTGTGAGGAGGCTCTGTGTGCGTGGGCTCGCGTCTGATGATCTTCAATCGCCTGTTTGCGTTTGTGCTCCTCTGTTCGTGAAATGTGAAGACCTCTATGCAGTGGGGATTTTCTTGCTACATGTTGGCGCCTGTTTTTCTTACCCGCGCATGTGCACGTCGTGTACTAAAATAGAATGTCGTGCCATGTGGCGGCGGTTTAATACCCTATTAATAGCCCATTACGTACCTTTTCAAAGTGCTTGTTCACTCCTTGTTCTTGCATGTGTCCGTTCACACCTCTCCCTTGCATGATTTACTTTGATTTGATTTGATTTGATTCATTTTTTTTTTAATAAAATTGTTTGGTTAATTCGCATCTGGTCCCACCGGACCCCTGTCCGAATTGTGGGACTTGCCGACTGCTAGACTGCTTGCCGTTGCGTCGTTCTTGCCGTTTGCCAGCTCGTGCTCCCTCTTACCGGCTTCGCGCTTGCTGATTGCTACACGTGTTGCCGTCTTTTCCGACTTACCGGTGTCTAGTTCTGTGTCGGTCTTTACTTGTTCAAATGGGTTTCTTGGCATGGGTCCATTGTATGGTTTGAGTCGGAACCCATTAACCCATTTACCCAAAACCTCGCTGGCGAGTGTCCCTAACTGGTAGGAACCGTTGAACTCACGCGTGATCCAGTATGGTCCGGCCGACCGAAACCGTAGCTTCCCCGGCATCTTACCCATCCGGGTCTGGAATACTAGTACCGGCTTACCGATTTCGAACATCTTTTCGTTCCCTTTTCGGTGACGATCCACGAACGCTTTCCTTCACCGTTGCTCAAGTTCTAAGTGCATGATGTTGGCTACCCGGTGTTCTTCCAATTCACACAACGTGGCTAACCGGATCGCTTCCGATTCCTTCTCATTTAGGCATTCCCGAATCTGGATTCGTAAACTTGGTACCTGGAACTCGACCAGCATCACTACTTCCAATCCGAATGCTAGGCGAAACGGTATTGTGCGGATACTTGTCTTATATGCCGTTCGATAGGCCCAGAGTGCACTATGTAGCTTTGAATCCCAATCCATCTGGTTCTCATTGACGATTTTTCAAAGGATGTTCTGTAGTGTTTTATTTGTTGACTTGGCTAATCCGTTGGCTTGTGGATAATAGGGAGTGCTCCGTTTGTGCACCACCGCATAGAATGTCGTCAAACTTTCCACTACTTGCCCTAAAAAGTGCCCACCTTGGTCACTTATTAGCTCTATCAGACATCCATACCGGCACCAAATGTATTCATATAAGAATTTTGCCATGGATGTCGCGGTGTTGTCGCGTTGTGCTTTGGCTTCCACCCATTTTGTGCAATAATCCGTAGCGACAATCACGTACCGGTTGCTGATTCTCATTGCTAGTGGTTTGAATGGACCGACAAAATCCAGCCCCCATTTCTGAAATGGTTCTAACGGTAGCACGGGCTAGTGAGGCATCCTGGCTTGTTCGGTTGGTTGGCCCATTAACTGACATAGGTCGCATTCTTTAGCGTACCGGACTGCATCCTTCAATGTTGTCGGCCACCATAGTCCACTCTGCCATATTTTCCTTGCCGTACCGTCTCTGGCATAATGTCCTCCAGCCACTCCACAGTGTGCTTCGCGCAATATTATGTCCTTTTCGTCACTGCGCACTGCACGCCGCCATATGCCATCTGCGCCTTTGTGGTACAGTGTGTCCTGTAATAGACAGAAGTGGCGGCTTTGAACCGCTAAGCATTTCCTCTCGTCTCTGTTCATCTCCTCCGAAGGTAAACCGGTGTTCAGAAATTGGTGCATGTTAGTGAGCCACTTGTCTTCCTCTATGACCATACCATCTACTGCCGTTAGTGTTGTGACTCTAAACAGCTCTGCATCCAGAAAGTCGTCTGGGACGCCCTCATCAGTTTCGCCGGAATCTAACAGGCTCAAATAGTTTGCTACCGCATGTTGTATGTCGGGTCGGTGGAATATCTCGAACTCAAATTCTTGTAATAGTAACGTCCACTGGGCCAGCTTACCGGTGAGTGTACAGGAGCGCCGAATGATCTACGTGAAAGGAAAATTTCCTTCCCAACAGATAATGTCTAAACTTGGTGACATTGTAGATCATACCCAAGGCCTCCCTTTCCGTTGTGGAATAATTACGTTCTGCTTGGGACAGCTTCTGGCTGGCATAATACACTGGCCGGTACCACTTCGGTTCTATAAGTTGCATAAGCGCACTCCCGATTGCGATGTCGGACGCATCAACGAACACATGGAACTCTTTAGACCAATTTGGAGTTTGCACCACCGGTGCTTGTGACAACAGTACTTTTAGTGCCCGGCAAGCCTGGTCTTCTGTGTTTGTCCATTGGAACGGTGTCCGATGTACCGCGGCATGCAATGGTGTAGCCAGGTCTGCCAGATACCGGAGCATTCGGCTATGCCACCGAATTTGTCCTAAGAACCGGCTTAATGCCTTTGCCGTGGTTGGTGTCGGTGCCTCCAAAATAACTTTGACCTTGTCCGGATCTACTACAATACCGTCCTTGCTCACGATGTGGCCAAGTAACGCTCCGCTGGACACTTCGAACACGCATTTTGCCGAGTTCAGGCTTAGTCGGTAAACTCTACATTTCTCCAAACATAGTCGGAGGTGCTGAAGGTGATCCCCTTTCTGGCTATAAATAGTGAAGTCGTCCAAGAACACCTGCATGAATGCCGGAATGAATTCACCGAAAATCTCCATGATGATCCGCTGGAAGGTTGTCGGCACCATTTTCAGTCTGAACATCATCACTACGGCAACAACGACTCCCCATTCAGTGACAAAAGCGTCTGAATCTGATTATAGCCGTTGAAACCGTCCAGAAAACTGTACACCTCATGACCGGCGATTGCATCTAGGACTCCATCCGTGAATGGAAATGGGAAGGCGTCCATTACCGTAGCCGCATTCAATTTCCGGTAGTTGACGCAAACTCTTATCTTACCGTTCTTTTTCGGTACTACGACTATCAGACTGAGCCATGTGGCTTTCTTTACCGGTCGGATGAAGCCAACCCTTAGCAACTTGTCGATTTCTTCTTTGACTTTTGTTGTGTAATTCGGGTTCATTCAGTAACGTCGTTGCGCTACCGGTTTGGCGTCTTTACTCAGATGTATCTGCTGTTGATACAACTGCGGATCGAGTTCCCGCATGTCCTCATAGGACCAGGCAAACACATCGCGAAATTCTTTTAGGAGTGTGATCATTGTCGTTTTGTTCTCCAGGGTCATTTCCTTGGCGATGTGAACCGGTAGTGTGTCCTCTGTGGTACCTAGGTTTACCTCTTCTAGTTGGGATGCTTTTACGCGTTGCGACACCACCATTTCTCTTTCCAGTGCCTCATGTGCTTGTCGTAACTCCCGGATCGCTTCTTTATCCGGTTCCTCGTCGGTCCCGTCCGATTGGAGTATGTACGGTGATATTGCTTCGGCTACATCAATTTCGAGTAGAGGTACGATCTTCGGATTTTCTTGTAAGTATAGATTGACCTCTTCATCCGCCAATCCTTCCAGCATGTTGACACATTCCGCATATAGCGGCGTCAATTCCTTGTTGGTACCTGACCGTGGTTGAGTCAGTACTCGCACTTTCGCTTTTCCACACCGGAACGTAATTATATTCTTCCTCCAATTTTACTTGATGTGTGATTTTTTTAACCAAGGGCGTCCCAACAATAGTGGGTAAGCTCCCTGAGCCTGTAGCTGGAAAACTACTCCCGAAATGCGAAATGTGTGACCCCTAATAGTCACTTCCAGATCCCGTATTAATCTGGTCGGCCATACTGAGCTTGTGTCCGCCATCCGAAGCCAAAACGGGCATGGTTCCCAGTCATGGATTCCTAGAGTGTTACACGTTCGGAGGCTGATCACGTTCACGCCGGATCCTCCATCGATAATCGTGTCGGGTAGCTCTTTTCCTTTCAAGATGGCTGTGATTGTCGGACTGCTCGTGTCTACAACTGTCAGTCCTTCCTCCGGATTTGAAAAGAATGCCGAAGCCGGTGGTGTTTCGGCTGCCATCCTTATTGTCTTCAGTCCTTTCGTGAAGCGTGGTACCAGTTGCAATAGCCGGCCTAACGGCAGCGTTATTTGGCATTCTTGTAATGCCTGCCATGTTGGGTTTTTGGGCTGCCCTAGGCCGGTGAGCTCTTCGGCATTCTCCTTTTGTTGTTCGAGCTCTGCCACATTCCACTCGTTTGCCTTCTTCACCCATTCGGTTTCCTGCCTTCGGATGACTTCTTGAGTTTCCCACTTCTTGAGTTTCCTGCTTCCGGATGGCTTTGCCTTTTGATCTTGTAGTGACTTGTTGTAAGTCCGCGACTTCCGCGTCTACCATGTTCACCGTTGGTCGCTTATCGTAGCTCTTCACCGGACATTGGTTACTATAGTGGCCTTCTTGCCGGCAATAATAGCAGTACGCCTTCCGGGTGTTGCTGGATTCGGCGTTTGTGCCTGCACCCGGTTGAGGTCCTGTGGTAAGTGCTTGGTTTTGGTCTAGTTTGCTGCTTGGAGCGCCCTTTTCTAGTTCCCGTGGATGACCCCCCTTTTTGTTGAAATGTCGTTTCTTGTTGAAATTCTTTTTGTTCCGGTAACCGTGACGGGGTTGGTCGTCATACTTGCCATAGTCGTCTCATCGTTGGTTGTAACCAGGGGAGTGATCCCGGTTGTATCTCTCATATCGTCCATTATAGTCCCGGTATCTATCCTATCTGTCATACCGGTCATAAGCGTCTTTTCGATCGATGTACCGGACATCTTGTGCCGATCGGTAGCGCTCCTCTCGCCGCTATCGTTCTTCTTCTTCCTCCCGATTACTTCGTGGTTCAATTTGCCGGACCAGTGGTGCTTGCCGATTTAACAAGTTATACTCACATTGTTCCATTGTGTGACTTCTAGAGTGGCAGAGCAAGCATTGAGAACGCATGGTGCATTCCAGCGCCGAATGTCCGGCATTCAGGCATGTCGTGCATTGAATTGCTTGCTGGAAGCGGAGGTCCTCATCTGTCGGTAGTGCACGTTGAAGTGCGCCCATGGTTAGCCATGAACTTGATTTTTCCATTTCCCAAACTCGGTCGATCACTTGATCTCTGCTGTTGGTGCGGAAATCAATGACGGCGCACACCATTCGTAAGGGTTCCCGGAGTGCTGCTAAGAATATGGCCTTTGTTTCTTCCTCCAGTGGTGCCCGGCTGAGGTGACTGTGGATCCGCTGGAACCAGATGACAAACTGTTGAATGTTCTCCGTTGGTTCCTGCCAGATAATGTAAAATAAGCCTACCATTTCCCGTTGGTCCATCTCCTTGTGAAAGAAATGCAAGAATTTGGTCTTTAATGTTTCAAACGTGGGGATGGTGCTGGGATCTTGTGTTCGGTGCCATCTGGTGGCCGGTCCCTCCAGGGTCATGCCGAACTCTTCCCTTTTTTAGCATTCCTCTTCGGTCGCATTTAAGCATTGGGACACATGGTTTGCCTCCCAGGTTTGCTGAAACGCATGGACATGGGCTTCCGCATCTGGATCATCCCGGTATCTAGGATATTGGAACGGCATATCGTCGTCCGGTATCGGTACGCGTGTTGGTGGTGTCGGTGGTCTTTCCTCCTCCTGTGTCAGCGTTGGAGGTCTTTCCTGCTCCTCCTTCCGTGTTGGAGGCCTCTCCTCCTCGACAGCCGGTGTCGGAGGTCTCTCTTCCTCGACTTCAAGTTCCGGAGTGTGCTCGACTTCCGGTGCCGGAGGTTCCAACCTTGTCAATTCTGGTTCCGATGTCGGCAAGGTATCCGACTCCTCGTCCGCCGGTCCGTTTGGGGTGTTGTTACTGCTACGGTAGTTCGTATGCGCGTTGTATTCCTCTTCCGAATCCGATTCAAAAGCTGAAAATGCTTTGGATTTGCCTTCGCCCGCTGTCAATGCCTAGAGAAGGGATTCCGCTTCCCAAAGGTTGCTTAGGCTGCTTCCTTCGTCTAGGTAGTCGTTTTGTTGTGAACGAAGTGACGCCTTGGCCACTCTCCGGATCTCCTTGGAAAATGAGCGATCCGTTCTAATTTCTTCTACCACTTGTTGGAAAGCCTCTCGCTTCCTCAGCCATTCAGCCAGTCTCCTTGCTTGCTCCGTAACCGGGTCGTTCGTTGGTCTAGTCATCCATTCCCGCCGTTGTTCGTTGCAATTGTGCAGGAATCGTGGTCGCCAAAAATTGTGTTATTCCTTAGGGCCGGACAATGGCCTAACACAGGGTGTCTACAGAAGACACTTCACCAAAGGGGTGTTACGGCGAGATAACTTAAGACACGACAATTAATCAGACTTAATTGGTTACTTAGCAATATGGCATTAGACTTGATACACGCATATGATAGAACAATTAGTACAAAACGGTAATCAACACTTAAAGATAAAACAAGAAGCTCTATTAATTATCCGTCAAAGCTTTACATTGAAACCGGGCCTTTATATAGGTCACCAGTGCTGAGTACAAAACGGTGCCAACCGGCACCTATTCGGAACTGGTCCAGATCCGGATCGGCATACCGATTCCGGTCCGTCCGTTCACGTCTCATAAACTACTTAATTAAAATAGATTCCGAATAAACAATCCCTTTCATATTCTGGTCTTTAACTCCTTTCTCGGCCGGGTAACATTGGCCACATCAATCTCCAAAAGCGTAAAGGAATGCAGTCAAAAAGGAGTCGTAATCAGACTCCCGACATTTACCGAAAAGGAGAGTACCGACGTATGTGAAGCCTGCCAATTTGGCAAACAGCATCTCCTATCGTTCCTGAAAGAGAGGAATGTGAGCAAAGGAATCTTGGATGTAGTACATTCAAATGTGTGGGGACAAACCCAGACGGCAACATTCGGTGGTTACCCGATATTATGTTACGTTCATCGACAACTTCTCTAGGCATACCTGGAGTTACCCCATGTGGCAAAAGAGCGAAGTGTTCAGACACTTCCAAAAGTTTAACAACGAAATTGAAAAAGCCACAAGTCGGCATGTCCGACGCCTTCGATCGGATGGAGTTCACTAAGGCCTTAGGAGTCGACAAGTTCGAGCAATTTACATCGAACCTTGGTCTCACAATATCTACATTGTCGAGCTTGATGGGGAGTACTGAATAGCAATAGTTGATCAATCGATCGAAGCCGACCAGAGGAGTCGAAGTATGATCATGATAGTCGAGGAGAACAAGGAACACAAAGCAATCAAGCAATCGAAGTTGTCCTCACTGACCATCTGAACACAAAGCGAAAGCCGAATCCAACTGAACAACCGAATCGAAGTAATTCGAAAGTCGAAACTAATTTGGTCAAATTGAAGTATTTTCGATGACCGAACCGAACCAATTTTTCGGCATCCGAAAGTTGTGTTCGAAGGGGCATGCTGAGAATCGAACTCAACTTCCTCAAATGGCTTTCACACTAGCCAATGGACATACTAGGCTAGTTTTGTAAATAGTTGAAAGGGCAGTTGCCCTAGACTAGTTGGTATTTAAACCAACCTTTTGTAACGTGGACACTATTGGATGTAATCATATTTTTCACTAATATAGATTCCTATTCTAAGCTCTCTCTCACTCTCTCTCTCAATCTAAAAAAGGAAGGTTATGATCAGATGGATGCTCTAGGAGCAGACGTCTTGTAATCATATTTTGGGGAATATTCGACATTGGCTAAGGTGTACAAGACTCAGGGAGGCGAGGATGAATTTTTCCAAGAAGTCGCAATTTTTTTATTGGAGGTTGCATGCATAAGTCCACGGTTTTACTACATGCCAAGACAACGGGCAAGGTTCGTCATTGCAACATACGAAAGGGAGAAGATTTACAAGGGTATATTACAAGGGTAGCACTCCGTGAGCAATTACATGGGGTACAAAACAAGAAGTGTATGAAGTCGATTTTAGGTTCGTGGCTTACAGTCATTTGTCTGACACCTACTGTGAATGGTCAGCGTAAGACCCCAAGGAAGGAGCAGGGGCAACCATCAAGACCAAGGTCAACACCAACGGTCCAGTGACCAGTTCTGCGAGAAGAATGACAAGAACCGGAACCAACACATCCTGAAACCCAACAACCGGATCTGATACATCCCGACACACCGCAAGAACCGGAGCCGACCCCGACTCCGAACCTTGCACACGAAACCCAGCAAGAACCAGAACCGACAAAGGCACCTCAACCTAACCAACAGCCACGAGAGAGTCAACCTCAACCACAGACGTTAAGGAAAAAAGAAAAGAGTCAGAGGTATCCCCAAACAAAACCAGATAGTTAGCCGACTAAAAGACAGCGAGTCGACAACCAAGAATCAACTGAACAGATGGAAGCACAGAATAGGGCAAGATCCGAATCAGTCGACACACAACCTATGGAACGGGGAAAATCATCATCTATGACCCCAAATGAAGTAATGGGATTGCCTGAAATACCAACGGCAGCCCACAAGTTCACAACTGTTGTAGGTTTTTAGGGTTAGGGTTAATGATAATGATAATGATGATGATAATGAAGATAGACATGGTGTAATAGTGGAGATGATGAATGGTATGATGGTGAGAGAGAACATGAAGAACAAGACAACCATTGAGAAGCATTGCGGGGTGGGGGGTGGTGCCTAGAATGGCTCCATCCCCCTCCCAAGGGGGTTCAACATTAAGGGGAGGGAAGAGAGAGAGAGAGATGACAAGAGAGAGATTGAGAGAGAAATGGTTATTGTCTTCATTCATTCCCCATAAGGGGTTAAATAGGTACAAAGGGGTAGATCCACAAGGGTGCAAGTCCCTTGGGCATTCACACCTAGTCACTCACTCACACCTCTTTGTATCCACCACACTCACACTTACATTCACACTCATAATTGTATAAGATTACACATACATTACATCGTTCACCCTCACTTATTAATCACCCGTACATCTCGTACGGTAACACAATATGGCACGCCCATGGGAGAGTGCCTTGCACGTCGATCCCACATGCCTTGATCATCATCGTTATACGACCGGAACTTCCATCGGTCCTCTCCACGATCAACTCCCTCGATCGGAGCGCTTGACTCAAACATCTCCTTCGGTCAGCAAATCTTCATCGACACGAACATTCTCATTCTATCGGCTTACGAACTTTGGTAACATCATTCGGGTCGTCAAAAAGACGTTGTGTGTATGTGTGTTCTTTATTGTATCTTGTGAGTTGTGGGTGGATCGCGTCCATTTCTTTTATGTTCATGAGTTTTCGAAATTCCATAGGTGCCCTTTGATTTTTAAAATTTTTAACAATGCCATCATGTTTTTAGAAATACTTCGGATGCCCTCATGTTTTCAAAACTCCTCGAATGCCCTTATCATTCTCTTTTTCCCTCTTTTTTCTTTTCTTGTTTTCTTCTTTTTCTCTTGCTTCTGTCGTTTCCCTCCTTTCTATCTGTCTATCTCCTCCGATTTCTTCCTTCTTCTTCTTCTTCTTCTTCTTCTTGTTTTCTTCTTCTTCAACGTCTCCTTCTCTTCGTTTGTTTTCGTGGTAGCTTTGGGTCATCTTCTTATCTTTCTTTTCCTTTTCTATGTTCTTCCACTGCTAATGGGGCTTTTCCTTCTTCTTCCTTCTCTGCTTCTTCACTTTCTCCTTCTCTTTCTCCTTCTGCCTCTGTCTCTTCTTTGTCTATCCATGTTTCTTTTATCTTTCTCTTCTTGATCTATTTCTTCTCATTTCTTATTCTTTGTTTCTCACTGTCTTTTGCTTTCTTCCTCTTTATCCTTTCCTTGTACGACGTCGTTTGCCGTTCTTCGACGTTCGTCACTTCGTTGTCCATCTGGGTCGATGTATCTATCTCCATCACTGGTTGTTGATCCGTCAACGTCGGTGTAACCTCCTCTCGGCCGTTTGGCCTTGTCCGGTCGGTCTCTTTCCGGTGTTCAACCCTCGGTTTGGCCGCCACTTTCTAACCTCTCCGGCCTTTTCCGTCTATGTCTTGGCCGATGTCCCGTTGAACTCCATCAACGTCTCTATCGGTTTCCGTCCGTTTGAGTCCGCGTGTCCGTTTGGCCCTTCATCTTTCCGGCCGTTTTTGGTCGTTTGTCTGGCTGTCCGTCCGCTCTGGCCACTGTCTGGCTATTTCTGCCATTTCTTCGTTGGCTATGTTAATAAAACGTGAAGAAGGCACTCAAGCTCTTCTTATGTGCACGGCAGATCGTGGTGTGCTAGATCGTTTAGTGCTCAAACACAGAAGGGAAGGGGGAAGGAGACTTAGCTCTGTAGCAGCCAAAACTTTTTCTATTTCATTATGCGCAGAGCTCTACTTGCTCTCGTTTGTTTCTCTCTCTTGCTCTCACTCTCTGAGTTCTTTTTTTTCTATACTCACTATCTCTCTCTCAGAGTTATACTTCCTGTATATCTTCTTCTCTTTTTTCTTACTCTCTTACTTTCTACCTAAGTAATAAGTTACTTACGTATGCAGCTAATTAGCTGCCTGTAGCTAATTAGCTATCAGTCGCTAAATAGCTGTCAGTAGCTAATTAGCTGTCAGTCGCTAAATAGCTGTCAGTAGCTAATTAGCTGTCAGTCGCTAAATAGCTGTCAGTAGCTAATTAGCTGTCACTCCTTTATGTTCACAAGTAGCTAAATAACTACTATAGCTTATTTCCCAATAAGCATCGCATACCATGTTGAGCTTGCTTCTCAACACTCCCCCTCAAGCTCAACTTATCCTTTCTTGGGGTTATCTACAACTTCTTTTTCATGATGCTTTTCAGCCATCATATCAATGTCTACAACTCCCATCATGTTCCGAAACTGTGTATGCTTTTCCACACTCAATCCCTTTGTGAGAATATCAGCAACCTGCTGATTTGTATTCACATACACCAGATCAACTTCTCCTTCAATCACTTTTTCTCTAACAAAGTGATAATGCACTTCAATGTGCTTTGTTCTTGCATGGAACACAGGGTTCTTTGCAAGTTGAATGCTGCTCATGTTGTCACACCAGATTGTGACAGTACCGTCTATATACTCTCCCAAATCAGCAAGCAATCTTCTAATCCATACCTCTTCACAAGTGGCTATGGCAGCTCCTCTGTACTCAGCGTCAGTACTAGACAATGCAACAGTAGCCTGTTTCTTGCTACTCCATGAAATACCTGCACTTCCCAATGTAAAGATATATCCACTTGTGGATCTTCTATCTGTTTGGCTTCCAGCCCAATCAGCATCTGTATATCCTTCCAGATTTATGTCCAAATCAGCCCTGTAAAACAATCCATAGTTCTGAGTAGCTTTTACATACCTCAGAATTCTTCTAATGCAGTCCAAATGCGGCTTTGTTGGCTGTTGCATAAATTGGCTGACTAATCCAACTGCATAACTCAAATCAGGTCTTGTTATGGTCAAATAAATAAGGTTGCCCACCATAGACCTGTACATGTTTACATCTTCTATTTTGGCTCCCAAATCAGCCCTCAATTTGCAGTTTTTATCTAGTGGTACTCCAATAGGTTTGCATCCAAGCATACCATACTTTTTCAACATAGTTGTTGCATATTGTCTTTGCAACACACATATACCACTTTCAGATCTGATGATTTCAATACCCAAAAAATATCTCAGATCTCCCAAATCTTTCATATGAAATTTCATTTCCAAATTTCTTTTCAGCTTACTTATCTCATCCATGAAATCACCTCCAATGATGAGATCATCAACATAAATCAGAATCACAACCATACAATCATCTTTCCTTTTAACATACAATGATGAATCAGCCTTTGACATTTTGAAGTCAAGTTTTTTCAGATAATCTGAAAGTTCTCTGTGCCATGTTCTTGGTGCCTGTTTTAGTCCATAGAGAGCCTTTTTCAGCTTACATACATAATCTGGATGCTTCCTATCTTCAAAACCAGGTGGTTGACACATATACACTTCTTCTTCCAAGTTACCATGTAAAAAGGCATTTTTTACATCCATATGATGAAGAAACCATCTTCTGGTTGCACCTACAGCCAGTAATGTCCTCAATGTTGCCATCTTTGCAACCGGTGCAAATGTCTCATCATAATCAATTCCTTGCATTTGGGCATATCCCTTTGCAACCAATCTTGCTTTATGTCTACTTACATTCCCACTGGAATCATGCTTTGTCTTGTAGACCCATTTGCAACCTACCACATTTTTTTTCTTTTGGTAACTTCACCAAATCCCATGTTCTGTTTTCAGCCAATGCATCAATCTCTTCTTGCATTGCGTCCACCCATTTCTTCTCAGTTTTAGCCTCATCAAAACTACTTGGATCAGGGATCTATACCACCCTTAGACATGTATGCATAATGCATAGCCATGTATGTATCATAACCAAATCTTTCAACAGTTTTTTTCTCTCTATCTGATCTTCTCAGTTTCTGATTTGCATCCTTCAATGCTTTTTCCATACCAGGGATTTTCAATCCTCTTATACCAAGAAGATCATCCAATGACACATCTGAATCCTCATCTTCCATGTTTTTAGACAAGTCATCCAACATTTCATACTCTGGCATTTTCTGTTTTCCTTTTTTATCATCACATTTTCTGTGTCCTCCACTTTTTCCACTCCAAGAATTTGAATCAGATTTACCATCTGAGCTTTTTGATGGTCCAGAACATTCTGTTGATGTTGGACTTTTCTGTCCAACCTTGCTTCCATCTCTGTGGCAATCTTCTACATTTTCAGATTTGTCTTTGTCTTCAATCTCATTGTCTTCATCAGTCTCTGGATTCTGTTTTGGACTATACCAGCTGGCTAACTCATCAAAGATTACATCCCTACTTGTCACAATCTTCTTTGTTACAGGGTTATAGCATCTATACCCTTTTTGTTCTTCTGAATAGCCAACAAAAATACATTTTTCTGCCTTTGGATCCAGCTTACTTCTTACTTCTGCAGGCACATGTACATATGCAAGGCATCCAAACACTTTTAAGTGTTCTATACTAGGTTTCCTTCCATAGAAACACTCTTCAAGAGTTGCTTCATGTACTCCCGATGTTATACATCTATTTAGAATATAATTTGCTGTATTTACAGCTTCTGCCCAATAGTACAATGGCATATTCTTCTCTGTCATCAAAGCCCTTGCAATGTTCACCAATGTTCTGTTTTTCCTCTCAGCAACTCCATTTTGTTGTGGAGTATATCTACATGTGAACTGTCTTCTTATTCCCTGATTGCATAGAAAATCAAAAAATTCATTGGAGAAATACTCTCCTCCTCCATCAGATCTTAAACATTTTATTCTTGTACTTGCCTGCTTTTCTACCATGCATTTAAACTTACGAAAACATTCAAACACTTCACTTTTCTCTTTCATGAAGTACACCCATGTTTTCCTTGAGCAATCATCAATAAAAGTTACATAAAATCTGCAGCCACCGATAGATGCATTCTTAGTTGGTCCCCATACATCCGTATGTACCAAATCCAACAAATTTTTACTTACATGTCTTTCATGAGGGAATGGCAACCTATTTTGCTTTCCATATTGACATGCTTCACATATCTTTCCCATTTCACAATTTTTCAGTTTTGGCAGTCCAGCCACTGCATCTTTTCTCAACATATTCTTTAGGGTTTGCATACTTATGTGGCCAATCCTTTTATGCCACATTTCCACATCTGAGACTACACTCATTCCATTTGCAAACATAGATGAAATCTGTCTAGGCATGTCAACATCCAAAATAAACATTCTTCCTTGTCGTTTTCCTTTTGCAATGAGCTTCCCATTCTTTTCTATATAGCATCCACTTTGCTTAAACTTTACTTGCATACCTTGCTCTACTATCTGTCCAACAGAAATCAGATTCTTAGCAAGATTTGGAACATGCATTACATTCAACATATACTTAGTCTTTCCTTTTTCTTCCCACAATGGAATATCTCCAACATGTTCTATTTGGTGAGTACTATTATCACCCGTCTGTACATAGCCAGGAATCTCTGGTTCTCTCAACCTTTCAAACCAGTTTGCATGTCCAGTCATATGGTTAGATGCCCCCAAGTCTACATACCATGTAAACTCTTCATTACATTTCTGTGAGCTTTCAGCCACTGTTGCTATCTCATGTTGTACCACAAATGCACCATCTTTTTCACAATCTTCACTAGTTTGGGCATAGTTATTCTGCTGACTCTTTCCTCTTTTCTCATCATTTTGCTTCTTGTAACATTCAGCTTGTGTGTGGCCTGGTTTTCCACAATACCAACAGCCATCATCATTTACATATGTTTGCTTACCTCTACCTTGGTTGCTCCCCCTGCCTCTGTTGTTGTTTCTTCCTCTAATGGTTTGTTGTCCTCTTCCTTGATAACCATTATTGTTGGTTCTTGCTGAGCCAAATCTTCCATGGCCTCTTCCTCGGCCTCTTCTGGCACTATTATATAGCGCTTGCCCCTCATTCTCAAGATTTCCTTTATTTACATCATCCATCTGATTCCTTTCTTCTACTACAAGCATTGAAACCAAATCTGAGAAACTTGGGATACTATCCCTTGTAAGCATAGAGGTTTTAAAGCTTTTGTATTGGGGTCCCAAGCCTCTCAAGCATATTTCTACCTTATCATCATCTTCTATCTTTACATTGATAGAAGCAAGTGATTCACATATGCTCTTTATTTTCAAGGCATACTCATTTATTGACATCTTACCTTTTTCTAAGGTATTTAGCTCAGTCTTCAACTGTAGCTTTCTAGCTTTTGTGTTTACTGCAAACAGTTTTACCAAACTGTCCCAAGCTTCTTTTGGGAGCATAGCATCCTGTATGTGCCCAAGCATCGAATCTGAGATGCTAAGTGAGAGCCAATGCATTACCTTCCTTGCCCCTTGATTCCAATCTTTGAATGCTTTAATCTGTGCTGCTGTGGCATTTTCTTCTGGGATCTCCGGAGCCTCTTCTAGGTCTCCTTCAATGTAATCCCAGTATCCTTTCCCCATTAGGAAATTTGTCATTCTAAATTTCCACGCCGGGAAATTGTTTTTATCTAGTTTCTCTGTAACTATTTGGCCCGCATTCTCTGCAGCCATTATCTCTTCCAAACTAGGTTTTCTGTTACAATTACTTCAACAAGTAACTTTCTGATTCAGATCAGCAAACAGAGAAATACCTTTCTCAGATCTATGCACTTTTGTACTCTTCTTTATGAGCAACTCTGCTCTGATACCATGTTAATAAAACGTGAAGAAGGCACTCGAGCTCTTCTTATGTGCGCGGCAGATCGTGGTGTGCTAGATTGTTTAGTGCTCAAACACAGAAGGGAAGGGGGAAGGAGACTTACCTCTGTAGCAGCCAAAACTTCTTCTATTTCATTATGCGCAGAGCTCTACTTGCTCTCGTTTGTTTCTCTCTCTTGCTCTCACTCTCTGAGTTCTTTTTTTTCTATACTCACTATCTCTCTCTCAGAGTTATACTTCCTGTATATCTTCTTCTCTTTTTTCTTACTCTCTTACTTTCTACCTAAGTAATAAGTTACTTACGTATGCAGCTAATTAGCTGCCTGTAGCTAATTAGCTATCAGTCGCTAAATAGCTGTCAGTAGCTAAATAGCTGTCAGTCGCTAAATAGCTGTCAGTAGCTAAATAGCTGTCAATCGCTAAATAGCTGTCACTCCTTTATGTTCACAAGTAGCTAAATAACTACTATAGCTTATTTCCCAATAAGCATCGCATACCATGTTGAGCTTGCTTCTCAACAGGCTATCTGATCCCCGCTGCTCTTGTCGTTGTTCGGCCATTGCCACTATTGAGCTACTGTGAAACCGAAGCCACTGTCTTTGTTAGGGCCATCCGGTTGTCGCCACTCTGGCGTTGCCGTTCGGCCACCGCTCCGGCCGTTGGTTGTCTGGCCACCACAATCCGGTGATCGTCCCGACTTCATCATCATTCCGGCCGTTCAGCCCATCTGGTCATGTTTGTTTGTTCATCCGGTCGTGTCTGTTCGTTTCCTCATGCTTTTCTACGACTCTTCGGCGATAGGTTGTTCTGTCATCTACTACTGTAGTTGTTCCTTCAACTGCTCTTGTTGCCACTCCGGCTCCAACTGTGGCTGCTTCTGGTTGACGTCCGTTTCCTACAGCTCTGTCGGTCTGACCGGTTCTTCCTCCTTTTCCGGCTCGACTAGTCATACCGGCTCTTCCTCCTTTTCCATCTCTACTGGTCTTACCGGCTCTTCCTCCTTTTCCGGTTCTACTGGTCTTGGCATCTCCTGGTTCTGCTATCCGGCGCTCAATCTCCACTTCCGCCGTCCACCGGAGTTTCTCTTTTTCTTGCAGGAGTTTGTCTCTCTCTTCTTTCAGCTGGTCATACGCTTGATGAACTCTTCTCAAGATTTCCTCTGTTCGGCTGTCAGCCGTCCTCCTTTGTTCCTCCTCCGCCACTTTTTTCAATTCCCGTTCCCTGGCTCGTAAAGCTTCTTGTGCTGCCAAGTCTTCCCTTAATGTGGCAACCTCCTGTGTTGACGTTTTATGAGTATTCGGGCCTGCCTGAGTTACCGGGGTCTGATTGTTCTGTAAAGTTACTAGAGCCACTGGTTCTGATTTCTGTGGTCCTTCTATGACCAACTTGGCCATTTCTATTTTGACCTTCTCTATTTCCTCCTCCATGCTCCGAATTCTTGATCGGGACATCTCTAATTCCTCGATTGTGGCTAGCAACCAGTCTTCCTGCACTTTCTCTTCCGCTTTTAACTGGCAGACGACACCGGCCACTTGTTCTGATATCCACCGTAGCCATTGACTGTCGATGCCTTGTTGTCGTGCCGATTCTGGTCGTGGGATAGCTTCTTCACTAGCCAGGAGTCTAGTATGCACGGTTACGTCGAGCGGCCGTTCTGGTTCTAGCTATTGTTGTTGGGCAGTGACACCGGCAATTCAATGACCAGTTCCTGATCCACCAATACAGCCGTGTCCTGGACCGCTGGTTCCGCGATGTCCTGCCGTACCAATTGCTTCGTACCCGATTCTTGTTGAGCCAATTCTGCCGTCTTCCTAGGCTGCAGCTTCTCAGGGAGAGCTTCCAATATAATATCCTCCATTGGCCTTGATGTCCCCCCTTCGTGGCCCTTTTCACTTGTCTAGCGACGCCGTAACAGCGTCTCCGTAGGCTCGTCTTCCTATTGTTCTTCCTCTAGGTTCTTGCTGTTGATTAGAGCCGGCAACGGATTTGATGTGGTCATTCCTGATTTCAGCCCTTCCGTAAACCAGGGAACTAGCTGTAATAACTGACCCAATGGCAGCGTAATTTGACATTCTTGTAACGCTTGCCATGTTGAGTCTTCTGGTTGAATCATGTCAGTGGCCTCTTCCGGTTTTTCCTTTTCCGCTCATTTGCCGTCTTCACCCACTCGGTGGCTTGCTTTCGGATTGCCTCTTGTGTTTCCCACTCCGTTGTTTTGCCTTTTGCCCTGGTGGTGACTTGTTGTATGTCGGCGACTTCTGCTACCACCATATTTACGACTGGTCTTTTCTCGTAGCTTTTAACCGGACATTGATTATTGTAATGTCCTTCTTGCTGGCAATAGTATCAGTACGCTTTCCGGGTGTTGCTGGATTCAGTGTTCACTCCGGTACCCGGTTGAGGTTCTATTGGTGGTCGGTTAGGTGCTTGGCCTTGGTCCAGTTGGGCACTTGCCTCCTTTCTAGCGTTCCATTTTTTGTTGAAGAGTTTTTTGTTCCGGTAACCATGTCGGGGTCGGTTTTCATAATTGCCTTGATTCTCCCTCCGTTGGTTGTAACCGGGGGAGTGATCCCGGTTGTATCGCTCATATCGATCACCATTGTAATCCCGGTAATTATCCTGCCGGTCTCGGTCGTGAGCGTCTTTTCTGTCGCTGTGTCGGACATCTTGCATCGGCCGGTAACGCTCATCTCGCCGCCAGCATTCTTCTTCCTCCTCCCGGTTACTCCGGTGTTCGATTTGCCTTACCGGTGCCGCTTGCCGGTTCAGCAAGTTATATTCGCATTGGTCCATTGTGTGCGCCCTGGAATGGCATAACATGGTACATTCTATTGCCGAGTGCCCGGCATTGAGATAAGTCGTACATTGTATAGCTTGTCGAAAATGTAGGTCGTCTTCTGTCGGTAATGTACTTTGGAGGGCCCCCATTGTTAGCCATGAGCTTGTTTTCTCCATCTCCCTGACTCGTTCTATGACTTGGTCAATCATGCTGGTGCGGAAATCAATCACTGTGCACACCGTACGCAGGGGTTCCCGGAGTGCTGCTAGGAATATTGCTTTAGCCTCTGCTTCCGGTGGTGCCCGATTTAGCTGGTTGTGCATTCGCTAGAACCGGATTACAATTGTTGAATGGTTTCTGTGGGTTCCTACCGTATGGTGTAGAATAGGCCGACCATCTCCCGTTGATCCACCTCCTTGTTAAAGAACTGTAAAAATCTGATTTTTAAGTCCTCAAACGTGGTGATGGTGTCGAGAGGGTGCGTCAATCGCCATCGCGCAGCTGGTCCTTCCAATGTCATGCCGAACTCTACAATCTTCGAGCGTTCTCCTTCAGCGGCGGTCAAGTGTTGCAACACATGGTTTGCTTCCCATGTTTGTAGAAATGCATAGACATGAGCTTCCGCGTCCAGATCATCCCGATACTTGGGATATTGGAACGGCATGTCGTCGTCCAGTGTCGAAACACGGGTTGGTGGTGTCGGAGGTCTCCCCTCCTCTTCTTTTGGTGTCAGACGTCTTTCCTCCTCTTCTTTCGGTGTCTCACATGGCGGTGTCGGAAGTTGATCCGCCACTGGCCGGTCTGGGGCTTCCAGTTCCGTTAACTCTGGTTGCGGTGTCAACAAGGTATCCGACTACTCGTCCTCCGGTCCGTCTGGGGTGTCATGGCTGCTACAGTAATTCGAATGGGCACTGCATTCGCCCTCCAAATCCGATTCGAAGGCCGAGAATGGTTCCGAATCGCCTCCCCCTGTCTCTAGGGCCTGCAGAATGGATTCCGCGTCCCAGAGACTGCTCAAGCTGCTTCCTTCGTCCGGTTGGGAATTTTGTTGCCCGTGGAGTGACTCCACGGCCACTTGTCGGATTACTTTGGAAACTGACCGATCCGCATGGATCTCTTCTGCCACCTGCTGGAAAGCCTCTCACTTTCGCAATCGTTCAGCAAGTCTTCTTGCTCACTCCGTAACCAGGTCATTTGTTGGTCTAGTCATCCATGCCCGCCGTTGTTCACTGCGTTTGTGCAGGAATCGTGGTCGCCAAAAACTGTTGTAGGTTTTTAGGGTTAGGGTTAGGGTTAATGATAATGAAGATAGATATGGTGTAATAGTGGAGATGATGAATGGTATGATGGTGAGAGAGAACATGAAGAATAAGAGAAGCATTGAGAAGCATTGCGGGGTGGGGGGTGGTGCCTAGAATGGCTCCACCCCCCACCCCACAATGCTTCTCAATGCTTGTCGTCTCTCTCACCATCAATCCCATAACGCTCATCATCCTCATCAAACACACCATCTCCATCACCAATCATCATTATCATTAACCCTAACCCTAAAACCTACAACACTATTTGGCGACCACAATTCCTGCAGTGAGCAGAGAACACCGGGGGATGGATGTCTCGACCGACTTATGGCCAAGTCATCGAACGAGGAAGAAGACTTGTCGAAAGTCAGCAAAGGCGGGCAGCCTTCTAACAAGCAGCCAAGGAGTCTGTGGGCTCCCGTGGTTTTTCCCTCTCAGGGTTGTCCATGTTAACATACTGTGTACTCTCTCTCACTTATGTGTGTTCGTGCATTTATCTTTATTGCCCATTTCTTTTGTGTTTAATTATCATTAAGTGATCTAAGTCTCGGTTGTGGCCGAAGATTATTACGCATTTTTCACGTCAGTATCACTGGTTGCAGGTGAAAGTGGAAGAAGGAGAGTTTACCCTGGTGAAGATCCATACTGACAACAATGGATCCAACATGCTTACGAAGAACCTGCCGATGGACAGACTCAGAGTCTGTCGACAAAGGATAGGACTAACCGACACCACCCATAGGAGTGAAGGGGGAGTTTGTTAGGAACATGTCCCTCCGGAGGAGCGAACTGGTCGGGTTGAGATCTGACAATCGATGACAAGGGGGAGTCGACAATATAAAAGATGATCCAAGTTAAAGACACGACCGACTAGTCGGGCTGACCGGATGGTCGAAGATGAGGCTGACTAGTCGGGCCGACTGGACAGTCGACATTGGAGTCAGCTAGTTGATTTGACCAGTCAACTGATTAACTAATATTGTTATTAGTATAATAATAGGAATGAACGTAGTAGAGGCTACATTTTGTAAATGGCCCATTTAGTGTATAAGTATAAATACACTTAGGGCAAAGCAACAAAGTGTAAAACAAAACTATAGAACTGAGCAGGCTAGAGACATAGTGAGGGAGAGAGAGCGAGAGCGGCGCCATAGCCAAGTGAGGTTAGACGCTAAGAGCCCTGCGTGGCTAATACACTCTATGTGAAAAGTGTTGTATTGTGATCTCGTCTTGTATTCTCTGTTGTATAGTGGAATCTCCAAACTACACCGCCAAACTACACCGCCAAAGTCAAGGAGGAAATCGACAAGTTGCTGAGGGTTGGCTTTATCCGTCCCATAAAGAAATCTACATGGATGAGCCCGATAGTAGTCGTACCAAAGAAAAACGGCAAAATTAGAGTATGTGTTGACTACCGGAAGCTTAATGTGGCGACGGTAACTGATGCATTTCCACTTCCATTTACGGATGAAGTTTTGGACGCAGTAGCCGGCCATGAGGTATACAGTTTTTTAGAGGGATTCAGCGGATACAACCAGATCCGGATGCACCCCGATGACCAGGAGAAAACGGCTTTCGTCACTGAATGGGGGGTGTTTGTTGCCGTAGTGATGATGTTCGGACTAAAAACGGCGTCGGCAAAGTTCCAGAGGATCATCATGGAAATATTCGGAGAATTCATACCGGCATTCATGCAGGTGTTCCTCGACAACTTCGCCGTTTACAGCAGGGAAGGAGACCACCTTCAACACCTCCGACTATGTCTAGAAAAGTGTAGGGCTTACCGGCTAAGCCTGAATCCGGCGAAGTGTGTATTCGGCGTGTCCAACGGAACACTACTAGGGCACATTGTGAGCAAGGCATCGTGGTGGATCCAGACAAAGTAAAAGCAATCCTGGAGGCACCGGCACCAACAACGGCAAAGGCATTGAGTCGTTTCTTAGGCCAAATCCATTGGCATAGTCGCATGCTCCGGTATTTGGCGGACCTAGCTACACCACTGCATGTTGCGGTACACCGAACACCGTTCCAGTGGACCTACACCGAAGACAAGGCGTACCGGGCACTCAAAGTTCTATTGTCGCAAGCGCCGATAGTGCAACCCCCGGATTGGGTGAAGGAATTTCATGTGTTCGTGGATGCGTCCAACATTGCAATCAGGAGTGCGCTGATGCAACTTACGGAGCCAAGATGGTACCGGCCCGTATATTACGCAAGCCGGAAGTTATCCCAAGCCGAACGAAATTATTCCACCATGGAGAGGGAAGCTTTAGGCATGATCTACAACGTAACAACATTCAGGCATTATTTATTGGGAAGAAAGTTTTCCTTCCATGTAGATCATTCGGCACTCCTCTACCTAGTGTCCAAAGCGTCACTTACCGGTAAGTTGGCTCGGTGGACTTTGCTATTACAGGAATTCAAATTCGAGATATTCCACCGACCCGGAATACAGCATGCGGTAGCCGATTATTTAAGCCGGTTAGATTCCGGCGAAAGCGGCGACGGAGTACCAGACGAGTTTTCGGATGCTGAGCTATTTCGAGTCACCGCGGAAATGGCAACAGATGAAACGGTGGCACCAGAAGATAAGTGGCTAATAAATATGCACCAATTTCTGAGCACCGGATTGCCTCCGGAGGAGATGAACCGGGACGAGAGGAAACGCCTGGCGGTACAAAGCTGGCACTTCTGTTTATTACAAGACACGCTATACCACAAAGGTGCGGACGATATATGGCGATGAGCGGTGCGCAGCGACGAGAAAGAGGTAATACTACGGGAAGCACACTGCGGAGTCGCCGGAGGCCATTATGTCGGGGATGCTACGGCAAGGAAGATATGGCAAAGTGGCCTATGGTGGCCGACTACATTGAAAGACAGTCTGGTACGCGAAAGAGTGTGATCTATGCCAGCCAATGGGCCAGCCAACGGAGCAAGCTAGGATGCCGCACCAGCCAGTACTACCGCTAGAACCATTTCAGAAATAGGGACTTGATTTTGTCAGACCATTTAAACCACCGGCAATGAGAACTGGCAACCGGTATGTGATCGTCGCGACGGACTACTGCACTAAATGGGTGGAAGCCAAAGCCCTACGAGACAACACCGCGGCGTCGACGGCAAAATTCTTATACGAATACATTTGGTGCCGGTACGGATGCCCCATAGAGCTGATAAGCGACCAAGGAGGGCACTTTCTTGGACAGGTAGTGGAGAGCTTGACGTCATTCTATGCGGTAGTACATCAACGGAGCACCCCGTACTACCCACAAGCCAACGGATTAGCTGAGTCAACAAACAAAACGCTACAAAATATCCTGCACAAGATCGTCAATGAGAATCGAACAAATTGGGAATCGAACAGATTGGGACACGAAGCTGCACAGTGCACTCTGGGCTTACCGGACAGCCTACAAAACAAGTATCCAAACCACACCATTCCGGTTAGCATTCGGATTGGAGTCAGTCATGTCGGTCGAGTTCCAGGTACCGAGCTTACAGATCCAGATTCAGGAACGACTTAATGAAAAGGAATCGGAGGCAATTCGTTTAAGGGCTCTGTGTGAACTAGAAGAACACCGACTGGCGAGCATCATGCACCTGGAATTGGAACAACGGCGACGGAAAGCGTTTGTAGATCAGCACCAGAAGGGAAAAGAAAAGATGTTCGAAATCGGCAAGCCAGTACTAGTGTTCCAGACCCAGATGGGTAAAATGCCAGGCAAACTACGGTTTAGATGGACTGGACCGTACTGGATCACACGCGGGTTCAATGGGTCTTACCAGTTAGGGACACTTGCCGGTGAGGTGTTGGGTAAATGGGTCAACGGATTTAGACTAAAACCATACAAAGGACCTATGCCCAAGAACCCATTTGAACGAAGGGCCGACACCGAATCAAACACCGGCAGGCCAACCAAGACGGCAACCTGTGAGGAAAATGGCTACCACCAAGCCGGTAAGGAGGAGCACGAGCCAGCAACCGGGGAGAGCAAAACGACGGCAAACTGTCAAGAGGACGGCAAGGTGCGTGTTTCGGGTAAGGGTCCGAGAGGACCGGAGAAAAATTAACCACACAATTAATTTTAAAAATAAAAAAAAAAATCGAATCAAAGAAATCATGCAAATGAGTGGTGGGAACGGCCATGCAAACGAGGATTAAAGAGGCGCTTCAAAAAGGTACAAGGAGGCTATGAATAGGGCATTAAAACACCGCCACATGGCACGAAATGCTATTATAGTACACGACCTACACATGTGTAGGCTCGAAAAAGGCGCCAAGATGCAGAGAGAAAACGCCCCCCGCATCGAGACCTTCTTCTTTCGCGAACCAAGGAGAACAGACGCAGACAGACGCGTGAAGATCAATCGAAGAGAGCTCGCGCACAGAGAACCCCCTCACTCAGAACTTTCTCTCTCACACTCTCTCCACCGTCAAACCTCGCCAACGCTCTCCAACCTCGACGTAGAGATGGACTGCCAAACACTGTCTGAAGCCGCCAAGAAATGGCTACGGCAACACGGACTGGAGGGTTTCTTGACGATCATGGAGGCGGCGCCACACAAGGAGGCCGAAAAGATTATCAACGACATTGACACCGAGCTGATCACGGAGGAAGCGATCCGTGCGTTAACATGCCTTCCGGAGGGGGGCATCTACACGATCGACAATCCTACCTCCGAGCAACTTATCAAATATTTCAGTGAGTATTCTCTCGCCAGCAAGGGCGGCGAAGATATGTTATTCCGTGAAATTGCCCGTGTACTCCATGAGTTCGGCCACGTATACCCTCGACCCCCCGTTATGCCTCAGAACCGAGCAGGCTTGATTATCGCAACGTACGAAGGGGTCAAGGTGGATTGGACGGTGTTGATCGCCGACGGATTGTGTGCGGCGATTGAGACCATAAGAGGTAAGGAAGGCAAAGAAGGCCGGAAAATATGGCATGCGGTGACACAATGGCTCACCCTATTGGTGCCACCTGTCAAGCCCGTCCAGACCAAGAAACGGGGAAGAGCAACGGACGGCACCCCGAAACCTGCTTCAAAACGGCAACAGTTGTTGGCCTCCAAGGCCACTAAGGGGAAGACGACTGACGTAGAGAAGGCGGCAAAGGAGCGCGCCAGCCGGAAGCGGCCGACGGACACGCACGAGGAGACACCGGCACGGCCCCTGAAGAGCCCACTCCACCGACCGGTGCAGCAAGAAGCGGACACCCTGGCGACAAGAATGAATGCCGAGACTCAGGAGGAGAATCCTAGGACCAGACAACAGCCTAACATAGGGTGTCCACTTAAGACACTTCACCAAAGGGTGTTGCGGCAAGATGACTTACGACACAACGCTTAATTAGACCTTAATCGGTTACTTAGCAATACATCATTAACATGCGTAAGATATACAATAAGCGCAGAACGGTAATCAATACTAAAGGATTAAGGCAATAAGTTCTATTAATTATCCGCTGTCAATTACATTGTAATCGGGCCTTTATGTACGTCTCCGGTGCGAAGTACAAAATGGTGCCAACCGGCACCTATTCGGAATCGGTCCGGATCCGGATCGGCATACCGATTCCGGTCCGTCCATCCATATTAATAAAATAATCACAACAGTTCCCGAATAAACTATTCCTTTCACACTCTGGTCTGGACATCCTTAAGCCTTCTTGCCAGTCGGGTAACAATTATGATTGTATGGATATGTATGTGTGATTTTATACGATTATGAGTGTGAATGTCGGTGTGAGTGTGTGGTAGATACAAAGAGGTGTGAGTGAGTGACTAGGTGTGAATGCCAAGGGGGCTTGCACCCTTGTGTATCTACCCCTTTGTACCTATTTAACCCTTTATCGGGAATGAATGAATACAATGATCATTTTCTCTCTCAATCTCTCTCTTGTCATTTCTCTCTCTCTTCCCTCCCCCTTAACGTTGAACCCCCTTGGGAGGGGGGTGGAGCCAATCTAGGCACCACCCCCCAACCCACAATGCTTCTCAATGCTTGTCGTCTCTCTCACCATCAATCCCATAATGCTCATCATCCTCATCAAACACACCATCTCCATCACCAATCATCATTACCATTAACCCTAACCCTAAAACCTACAACAATGTCCGCAATTGGACAAATGTCAAAGAGTCAGAGTCGGAACATAGAAAGAAATATAAAATGACTTTTTGCCATGTAGGAAAAATAGAATTAGTTAAAATAGTTTTGTTATAGTTATTGCCGAATAAGACAAATGTAAATCTTGGAAGAGAGACTCTCAAATTACCTATAAAAAGGGATCGAGAGCATTGTAATTTTATCGTTCTATTTTGATTTAATATAAGTTAGTAGTTAGTGATGTGTTGTGTCGACTATATCTTATTTTATGCTTGATTGTTCTGTGTCTGTGTCGAACTTTTGGTTATTACACCTGCGAATTACCTTATTAAGCTAAATAGTCGATCATCAAGTACTTAGCAATCAGAGGAGTGTTCTCTATAGATCAAGCCCGAGTATAGAATAGTAGTTGTAATCCAATTTCCTACCACAATCATCTTGACAAAACGTTCAACCTATTGTGCCTGTCAATTACAGTAGTCGGTTGTCAGTCAATAGAACAACAATATTCGTTGTAGAACTGCTTGTAATGCCTAAATGTGTTGCAGCCATGTGGAAGTATGAATTAAAATGTCATCTAGGTAAACGAGCATTGTACCGTCAAAGATAAGGTCTGCGAATATTGAATTTGCCATCCATCGGAACGTGTTGCCTGCATCGGATAAGCCAAATGGCATCCAATTGAATTGGAATAGGCATCTTCGTGTTCTGAAAGTTGTCTTATGTGTGTCTTTTAAGTCCATTGGAGACTTGCCAATATTCTGTCGCAAGATCGATAGAGGTGAAGTACATCAAGCATCCCAACTGGTCTAAGAGATCATCAATTCACAACAGATGGTAAAGGTCGTGGATGGTGACTTGATTGAGCTTGCGAAAGTCAACACAAAATTTGTATGTGTCATCATCCTTCTTGACCATGTGTGGCTCTGATACCCAATCACTATGTGAGGGTGAGATGATCACCATTTGAAGCATCTCATTCACTGCCTGGTCAATGCGTGCATTATCTAAAGAGGAACGTTGCCTTGTTGTTGTTCAGACAGGTGTTGCACTCCCTATGTTGATGACATGTTGGACTGGGAATGAGAGTGTAGTGGGCTTGTCAAGTGAGGTGATTAGCTCGGGATATTGAGCTAAAACCTTCTGCAAATCATTTAGTCGAACCTCCTTGCTCAAGGTGACTTGGGCATTGTTGATTTGGTGGTCACGTTTGCTTATGAACAGGGGAACTGACCTTGCTTGCAATAATGTGAGGTGACATGTATCAAAATATAGTTGGGCCCTGCTTTGCATCAACCAACCACATCCGAATGTGAGTGGGAACAATTGATGCGGAAGTACATAGAAGGTGTGCGTGATTGTGGTTGGGCCAAGCTTGAGTGTGCAGACAGCTATGGTGTTGGACTAATATAGGCATTGGTGGTCGCCGAACAACACCTTGATGGGGGGGACTTTGGAGGTTGCAAGATTGAGACGATCAACGAAATCTTGGCTGATGGAAAATATGCTACCACTGGAATCGAAGTTCGTGTGGGCTATGGAGGATTGTGGCGATGGTTGTGCACATGGGAGAACTTTGTTGGACTTGGATCGTAGACCTACAAACAAGACACATTGAATCGGACTGATGAAGATTGCAAAACAACAAAGTACACAATGATACACATGGTTTTACATGGAAACCCTAAACTGGGAAAACCACGGGGAACAGAGATTCCACTATACAACAGAGAATACAAGACTAGATCACAATACAACACTTTTCACATAGACTGTATTAGCCACGCATGGCTCTTAGCATCTAACCTCACTTGGCTATGGCGCCGCTCTCGCTCTCGCTCTCTCTCTCCCTCACTACATCTCTAGCCTACTCAGTTCTACAATTTTGTTCTACACTTTGTTGCTTTGCCCTAAGTGTATTTATACTTATTACACTAAATGGGCTATTTACAAAATGTAGCCTCTACTACGTTCATTCCTATTATTATACTAATAACAGTATTAGTTAATCAGTTGACTAGTCAAATCAACTAGCTGACTCCAATGTCGACTGTCCAGTCGGCCCGACTAGTCAGCCTCATCTTCGACCATCCCGTCAACCCGACTAGTCGGTCGTGTCTTTAACTTGGATCATCTTTTATATTGTCGACTCCCCCTTGTCATCGATTGTCAGCTCTCAGCCCGACCAGTTCACTCCTCCGGAGGGACATGTTCCTAACAAACTCCCCCTTCACTCCTATGGGTGGTGTCGGTTAGTCCTGTCCTTTGTCGACAGACTTTGAGTTTGTCCATCGGCAGGTTCTTCGTAAGCATGTTGGATCCATTGTTGTCAGTATGGATCTTCACCAGGGTAAACTCTCCTTGTTCCACTTTCACCTGCAACCAGTGATACTGATGTGAAAAATGCGTAATAATCTTCGGCCACAACCGAGACTTAGATCACTTAATGATAATTAAACACAAAAGAAATGGGCAATAAAGATAAATGCACGAACACACATAAGTGAGAGAGAGTACACAGTATGTTAACATGGACAACCCTGAGAGGGAAAAACCACGGGAGCCCACAGACTCCAAACTATCACTATGTCAAAGAATACAACAAGGGGGGGGCACAGAGGCAACGACCTCGTGCTCACACTCTTTGCCTGGCACGGTTACAGCAGAGACTTGCTCTTTTTCTCTCTCGCTCGCTCTCTATTATGCTCTATACAGCAGATACACAAAATATGACAACAACAACAACAAACTCTGTTTGCCCTAGGTCATATTTATACTAATATGACTTTTGGGCTATTTACAAATATAGCCCCAATGGGCTCTCAGAAACATATTTACATATGTGTCCCTTCATCCGGTGAGAGGTTCTCACCGAGCCTGCATCATCCGATTCTCACCGGGCCTTCCTTGTCGGGTAATTATCATCCGGTTCTCACCAGGTCTTCCGTTGTCGGGTACTTATATCCCATCCGGAGGGACCGAAATCCTAAAAAACTCCCCCTTCACTCCAACATGGGATGCCTTGTCAATCCGATCCTCTTCCTGCAAGCATCTAGTTTGTCGGGTGTTAGCACTTTGCTCAGCATATTTGACCCGTTCTCCCCCGTGTGGATTTTCGTCAGCACGAACTCTCGATCTTCCACTCGCTCCCGAATCCAGTGGTACCTCCGCTGAGTGTGCTTCGTCCTGGAATGATATGCCGCGTTCTTCGTAAGGTGGGTGGCACTTTGATTGTCGCAATCGATCCGGTATTCCTCTTGCCGGATCCCTAGCTCTCCGATGAATTCCTTCATCCATAATATTTCCTTGCCGGCTTCCACGGCTGCCATGTACTGCACTTTCGTGGTTGATAGCGCTTCTGCAGCCTCAACTGCCACGAAACAGCTCCCCTTGCATATGTCCTAACATATCCCGATGTTGACCGACTAGTATCCGCATCAGCCGGCATATCCGAATCGGTGAAACTGTCAACTTGGGGTTTATCGGAGACACATAGTTGAGGTGCCTTTCAAGTACCAGAGTATCCATTTTACTACATTCTAGTGCTCCTTACCGGGATTGCTCATGAACCGGCACACCACTCCGATTGTGTATCCAATATCCGGTCGAGTACACACCATTGCGTACATTAAGCTCCTGACGGCAGAGGCATAGGGTATCTTCATCATATCTGCCTTCTCTGCCTTCGTCTTCGGGCTTTGCTTACAGGATAGCCTACAGTTTGCCGGGAGTGTCGATCCGATTAGTTTCGCATCTGACATGTTGAACCGCTGAAGCACCTTTGTCACGTATTTCTCTTGTGACAGCCACAATTGCTTCTTTGACTGGTCCCGGATGATATGCATCCCTAGTATCTGTCTTGCCATACCCAAGTCTTTCATTGAGGATGTCTGGTTAAGGGCCTTCTTCAGCATCCGAATCTTCTCTTGGTCCTGTCCGACGATCAACATGTCGTCCACATATAGGAGCAATATCAGGAAGTCTCCTCCATCGAATTTCTTCACAAATATGCAGTGATCGGCCTGCATCTTGTGGTACCCTTGATCGGTCATGAAGGAGTCAAACTTCTGGTACCATTTCCAGGGAGCTTCCTTCAATCCATATAAGTTCTTCTTCTGCTGGGACACCAGGTGCTCCTTCCCTTTGTTCACAAATCCCTCCAGTTGCTGCATGTAGATCTTCTCTTCGAGGTCATTGTGGAGGAACATCATCTTCACGTCTAACAGCTCTACCTCGAGGTCCATGCTTGCTACTATGCTCAGAACCGTCTGGATGGAAGTCATCTTTACTACCGGGGCAAATATCTCATTGAAGCCCACCCCTCTTCTGTTGGAACCCCTTCACCACGATCCTCGCTTTCTATCTCGAGGGGTTACCAGCATCTCCCGGTTTCAGCTTGTACACCCACTTGTTCCGGAGTGCCCGCTTCCCTTTCAGCAACTCCACGAATTCATACGTGTGGTTCTCATGCAAGGAATCCATCTCGTCCTACATGGCACTTAACCATTTCCGGCTATGGGTGTCATCTCTCGCTTCTTCGAAGCTTTCCGGCTCCCCCTCATCAGTCAGCAACACATGATCTGCATCTGGAAATCTCCGAGAGGCTCTTCTTTCTCAGAGAGGATATCTCTGTCCTCGGTTTTCGGTAACTGGCTCCTATGTCTATTCTTCATCCGAATCCAATTTGGGGTCTTGTCCGGTTCTGGTTTCAGCTTCCTCTCCTTCTTCTGCCGGTTCGGTATCCTCACCGTAACCGGCCGGTTCTTCGAGTGTCAACCGGCTCTTAGCCGGGTAGGTCTGAATCTCATCGGTTTGGTCCTTACCAGTCGACTCGAGGTTCATTATCTTCTTCTCCGACTCCCAGTCGGCAAGGGTCTTGTCCTCCATGAAGATAATATCTCGACTCCGGAACACCTTCTTGTCGACAGGGCCCCACACTCGGTAGCCGAACTCATCATCGCCATATCCGAGGAATATGCAAGGCCAAGACTTTGAATCCAACTTTGCTCTCCGGTCCTTTGCCTCATGCACGTAAGAGAGACACCCGAACACCTTCAGGTGCCGATAAGACACTTCCTTACCAGTCCATACTCTCTGTGGCGTGTCTCCATCCAAGGGCACTGAGGGTGATCTGTTTATCACATACGTCGTTGTCGACAGCGCCTCAGCCCAAAACATCTTGGGTAACTTGGCATGTGCTAACATACTCCGGACCCTCTCCATTATGGTCCGGTTCATCCTCTCGGCCAGCCCATTGAGTTCCAGAGTCTTCGACACGGTAAATTCAAGTCGGATTCCCTTCACGCGACAGTACTCCTCGAACTGCCCACGGTATTCTCCTCCGTTATCTGCTCGAACTGCCTTCAGCTTCCGGCCTGTTTCTCTTTCCACTCTTGTGTGGAGCTCCTAGACGGATAACACCTGATCCTTCGTCTTCAACGGTGTGGCCCACAGCTTCCGGATGTGGTCGTCTATGAACGTCACAAAGTACTGCGATCCGGCATGTGACTTCATGTCCACTTGACACACAAGCTCCAGTGGTGCATTACGTCTCATCGGTGGTCTTGACCGAAAGGAGGTGCGGTTTTGCTTGCCAACCAGGCAGTCGGTGCACCTCTCAAGATGCACATCCTTCACCGGAATGAGGTTGTCATCGACAAGCCTCTTCATCCCCTTCTCGTTCATGTGACACAATCTCTTGTGCCACAGCTCACTGGCAATATCGGATGCAACGTTCACTTCTTCTCGGCGTAACCGAGCATTCATTAGGTACAACGTGTTGACTATCCAGGCACGAGCCACTATTAGGCTCGCTTTGTTGAACTTCATGACTCTGTTCCAGATGGTACCCGTGTAGCCTTCATCATCTAGCCGACCGGCTGATATCAGGTCTAGTTGAACCTCCGGAACGTGTTGGACATCCTTCAACAACAACTTGCATCCGGTTGGTATTGTCAGCCACACGTCTCCTATGCCGACAATTCGGCATGTCCCTTCATTCCCCATCTAGACACAGTCGTGCTCACTGGTTGTGTAGGATGAGAAACATTTCCCGTCCAGGGTCAGGTGGAACGACGCTCCGAAATCGACAACCCATGTTGTCTCGTCGCCGGCAAGGTTTAGCTCACTCTCCTTGGTGATGAGCATCAACTCCTCTTCACTTGCCGTGATTGTCGTCGTTCCCTTCTGGTCCGGTCCTCTCCAATCCGAATCATTTCGGTCCGGTGACTTCTTCGAATCGGTACTATCGGTTCCCTTGTCTTTCCGGAAATGCCGATAGTTCTTCTGGAAGTGTCCCGGCTTGCCGCAATAGAAGCATGTGGGCCTCCCCCTTGACTTTGACCGTGTCCTCGACTTTTCCCGGTTCTGGGGACTCCGATTCCTTTGTCTTCCACGTTCCGATTCGGTAGGGAGCGCTTTGGAGTCGGAGCTCATATCCTTGTCTTTCCGATGCGCCTCCTCATCTAGCAAGCTCAACTTGACTCTTGCTAGGGACAATTGCTTCCCTTCCGGCCCGGCATTGCCCAAAGTGACAACCAACGTCTCCTAGCTATCCGGGAGGGAACCGAGCAGGAGTAGTGCTAGTACCTCATCGGCAAGAGGTACTTCCAACGATGTTGCCTGGTGAATCAGCCCCTGGATGGCATTCATGTGCTTCGCCATACTGGAGCCATCTTCGTACCGGAGCCTCACTAGCTTCTGGAATACCAAAACCACGAGAGCCCACAGGCTCCAAACTATCACTATTTCAAAGGATACAACAAGGGGGGGCACGGAGGCAACGACCTCGTGCTCACACTCTTCGCCTGGCAGTGGTTACAACAGAGACTTGCTCTGTTTCTCTCTCTCTCACTCTCTGTTACGTTCTGAACAACAGTTACAGAAAATATGAAAACAACAACAAACTCTGTTTGCCCTAGGTCATATTTATACTAATATGACTTTTGGGCTATTTCCAAATATAGCCCCAATGGGCTCTCAGAAACATATTTACATATGTGTCCCTTCATCCGGTGAGAGGTTCTCATCGGGCCTGCATCATCCGGTTCTCACCGGGTCTTCCTTGTCGGGTACACATCATCCAGTTCTCATCGGGCCTTCCTTGTCAAGTACTTATCATCTGGTTCTCATCAGGTCTTCTGTTGTCGGGTACTTATATCCCATCCGGAGGGACCGAAATCCTAACAGATACTCTTATGTATATGTTTGGTCCTGGAGTGGTACACTGTCGCAAAAATACGACGAGGATACGTGAACTTGAGGCAAGACCCCGGGGCCTCCGACCGGAGGATATCAGATTTGTATGTTTATATTAAAGAATTAATGCAAAATGAGAAAGATCCACAAATTTCATTTATAAAGGGAAAGAAAGATTACAATCAATCCCAAGATTGGGATTACAAAAGTTTTAGTTTATGGAGATTACTAGAGTAATAGATTAGAAGAATTTGAGATATGGATTCCATAGAAAATTAGGGTTTTTTGGCTTTCATAAGAGATTATGGTTTATGAGTTGAATAGCTTCCGTATGGAAATTTGGAATTATGAGTGATAGATCCCCTAAGAAAATTTGGATTCTTCCTTTTTGTCTCTCACCCATCCCTTTGCATGCGTTCCACATGGCGTTTTTATTTTAGTTGCATGATCTCTCCACTTTTTCTTTTCATGCCTTCCATATGATCTTTACTTTATGCATGCCCTCCAACTTTAGATGCATGCGTCCACATGGCCTTTACTTTAGTCTCTTTTACTTTACTTTACCACATCATCCTATCATCTGTCCGTCTCGATCGTCGCCCATCCAATTCGTCCGTCTCGATCACCGCCCATCCAATCCATCCGGTCCGCGTCCAACCTCATTCGGTCGTTGGTTCCGCCCGATCACCGGTTCCGTCCGGTCGCCAAATGTCGGATCCGCCTAGTTTCCGACTCCATCCGATTGCCGATTTCACCAGTTCCAATTTGATTAACGGTCGGTTCCAGTTTGCTTTCCGACCAATTCCGGTTTGCTTACCGACCGATTCTGGTTTGGTTTCCAACTGGTTCCAATTTGGTTTCCGGTTTACCGGCCGGTTCCAAATTGATTTCTGGCCGATTCCGGATTGGTTTCCGGCCGATTCCGGTTCGATTTTATTGCCAGTCAGTTTTTGGGAACTTGGTCACATTCATCCATCTAGACAAAGTGGCCAAAGTGCTCTTAGCACAAATGAAAAATGTGGGATCTCAATGTGCTTATATAGCCAGGGCCTTAAGTTTCCTATCTATGTGGAATAAATCATAGTTCTATTTTCCCTATCTTCTCAAACTTCATGTTCTCATAACTTGATATGTAGTTGTCCATTTTGTATCTAGTAAAATTCGTTTTGAAGCTCTTGAGTACATCCATCTTTCTATAACAAGCTACTAATCTAATCTAAAATAATTATTTCATTATTTTTTTCATAGTGTGTGAAGATTCACACTAGAACGCAACATTCTTGGCTAAATGTATGGAACTCTAGCTATCACAACGAAGAAGGAACTCCCTTTGCTTCATTCCCAACTCGCTGAGAAAATTTCTCATCCAATCAACTCCTTACCGGCCTCTACCACTGCCATGTACTCTACCTTTGTGGTCGACAACATCACAGATTTCTGCAGTCTTGAATGCCATGACACTGCCCCTTGCATAGGTCATCACGTACCCTGAAGTGGATCGACTTGAATCTACATCCCTCGACATGTCCGAATCGGTAAAACCATCGAACGTAGGTTTTCCGACACCATACCTTAGGCATACCCTCGAGGTGCCTTTCAAGTACCTAAGTATCCATTTGACGGTTGCCTAGTGTTCTCGTCTTGGATTACCCATATATCAGATTACTACCCCCACAACAATTTCTTTGTCTGGCCTCGTACAAACCATGGCATACATTAAACTACTGTCAGCCGAGGCATATGGTACTTTCCTCATCTCAACCTTTTCTTTCTCGCTCCTTGGGCATTGCTTTGCATTCAACTTGCAATTTGTCGGCAAGACAGAGCCGACTGGCTTTGCTTCCGACATGTTGAACTTTTCTAGGATCTTCGTAACATATTTCTCTTGTGACAACCCCACCACTTTCTTAGTCCTGTCCCGAACTATGTGTATCCCCAAGACATGTTTTGCCGGTCTAAGATCTTTCATGGCAAACGACTTGCCTAAAGCTTTCTTCAAGCTTCCAATCTTTTTCGTGTCAACATGTCATCCACATATAATAAAAGAATTAAGAAGCCGCATTCATCATACCTTTTTACGAACATGTTGGGATATGCTTGTGTTTTTTGGAACCCATGTTCCTACATGAAGGACTCAAACTTCTTGTACCATTTGCATGGAGCTTGTTTCAGACCATACAAGTTATTCTTCAGTCGACACACCAGGTTCTCTTTCCCTTTCTCCACAAAGCCTTCGGGCTGCTCCATATAGATTTCTTAATCTAGCTCCCCGTGCAAGAATGTTGTTTTGACATCTAATTGTTCGATCTCCAAGTCCATAGTGGTTGTTATGCTCAGAATAGTTCGAATTGATGTTATCTTCACGACTAGTGCAAATATTTCGTCGAAGTTGACACTCTTTTTCTATTGAAATCCCTTCACCACAATGCGGGCTTTATATCTGGGTGCCCTGTCGACTTCTCCAGTCTTCACCTTGTAGAACCACTTATTTCTGAGTGCTCTCTTACCTTCTGGTAGCTCCACCAAGTCGTAAATATAGTTTTCGTGCAAGGAGTCCATCTCGTCTTGCACTGCACTCTACCATTTCTCCTCGTGCTCGTCGTCAATGGCTTCATCATAGCACTGAAGCTCACCTTCATCAATCAAGAGGATGTATTGACTAGCATATGTCGTTGGTGCTCTCCTTTCTCAGAGTATGTATCTCCTTCCGCTCGTTGTCGGCTTCAGTTCGGATGTCTCTGCCGACTCTTCTCTTGGTTCGGGTTCATATGTATCGATTGGTCATTGAGAGTTATCTTATTCCAAGTCGTATTCCTCGATCAACTTCAGTATGTCCTCGATTCCGACTCATCTATGTTAGTCCGTTGCTTCGAGTCGACTGGCTCGGATTCAGCTGTGCCGACTAGTTGTCTCCGAATAGCCGACTGTGTTGGTTCACTTGGCCTTAAGTTCGTAGTAGTGGGAGGTGACTGGGAAGTCAATTCTGACACCTATTGCTTCCAATCCTTAATCTTCTAACCCCTCTCTTCACTACCTTCTTATCGATTAAGTCCCACAGTCTGTAGCTGAACTCGTCCTCCAAGTATCCCATGAATATGCATGGTTTCACCTTGTTGTCGAGTTTTGACGTCTGATCCTTAGCCACATGCGTATACACTAAACATCCAAACAGCCTCAGGTGCCGATAGGAGACATCCTTTCCTGTCCACACTCTTTGTGGGACATCACCTTTCAATGGTACTGAGGGAGACCTGTTGATAAGATAAACATTTGTATAGATCGCCTCAACCCAATACGATTTCGGTACTTTTGCATCAGAGAGCATGCTCCTTACTCTCTCCATGATCTTTCAATTCATCCTCTCTACAAGCCCGTTCAACTCAAGGGTCTTTGGCATTGTGTATTGTATTCGATTCGAATACCTTGGGCCTTGCAGTATTCCTCGAACTACCCTCTATATTCGCCACCGTTGTCAGTTCCGACAACCTTCAACATCCGACCCGACTCTCTCTTGGTCCTTGCCTGGAACTCCTTGAACATTGACAGTACTTGATCCTTCAACTTTAGTATGATGGCCCATGTCTTCTTACTATAGTCGTCAATAAACGTTACGAAGTATTGTCCACCTCGATGTGATGGAGCATCCACATAGCACACGTCGATGTGCACTAGTTCCAGTGCAGCTTCTCTCCTCCTTGGTGGTCTTGTGTGGAATGTTGCTCTGTTCTGCTTTCCGACTAAGCAGTTGACACACTTCTCCAAGTGTACTCCTTTCACTTATGGGAGAAGTTCTTGGTCGGCTAGCATATGCATTCTCTTCTCACTCATGTGGCCTAGTCTTTTGTGCCATAACTCTGACGCGAAATATGCGGAATATTACTCAGCCACAACCGAGTCTCAGATCATGTCGTTTAGAATCGAACACCGAGAATGGGAATGGAGGTGAATACACGTACACACAAACAATATGAGAGAGGGTACATAGTATGTTAACGTGGAAAACCCTAAATGGGAAAAACCACGGGAGTCCACGAACTCCAACTATCACTATGTCAAGAGGAATACAATAGGTGAACACAGAGGCAACAACCTCCTGCTCACAATCTTTGCTTGGCGGCGATTACAACAGAGAATCACTCTGTATCTCTCTCTCTCTCTCTTTGCTACGATTTGTATAGCAGTTACACTGAATAACTCTATACAACAAATAATGACAACACACAATCAAGAGTTTGCCCTAGGTCATATTTATATTAATATGACTTTCGGGCTATTTACAAATATAGCCCCAGTGGGCTTTCTGGAACATATTTACATATATGTCCCTTCATCCGGTGAGAGGTTCTCACCGGGCCTTCATCATCCCATCCGGAGGGACCAAAATCCTAACAAACTCTCCACTTAAGTCAGGTGCCACATTTCCTTTCGACTTGTACAATCGAGCATGCATCATATACAGTGTGCCCTCTTTCTGTGCTTGGGCCACAATGAGGTTTCCTCAACAGAACTTCCACTTGTTGTTTTGAAAACTACCATTATAGCCTTCATCATCCAACCTTCCGGTCGATATCAGGTTCAATATGATATCGGGGACATGTCGAACTTCCCTCAGGGTCAGTCGACAACCTATCGACGTCATCAGGCATACAAGTCCTATACTAGCTATCTTGCACTCACCATCATCTCCCATCTTTACATAGCCATGATCCTCGGCTATGTAAGTCGAGAAGCACTCTCTTGATAGAGTGATATGGAAGGAAGCACCAGAGTTGATCACCCAAATGCACTCTTGACTTGCAAGATTTGTGTTTGCTTGCTCACATATGAACAAGATCTCATTTGCACTCATAGCTATGGCCGATATGCCCTTTTCATTAGGAATCTTCCTGGGTTCGACATTATTGCCGACACTCTTGTCCTTCTTGAGGTGTCGACGATCCTTTTGGAAGTGTCTAGGATTTCCATAATAGAAGCATGTTAGCTTACCTTTGGACTTGGACCTGGCTTGAGACTTTTCTCTCCTTGGTGGACTCCTTTGCCGATTTCTTCCTCAACCGATATGTTGAGTCAGATTTGACTTTGACTAGGATAGGAAACCCTTGTCCTTCCTTCTTGTCTCCTTGTTCAAGATGCTTGTCTTTACCACTTGTAGAGACAATTTCTCTTCTTGACACGAGGTACTGAGAGTTGCCACCAGGTTCTCCCAGCTGTCTGGCAAGGTACACAATAGTAGGATGGCTTGCATTGCATCCTCAAAGGGGAAACTTGGTTGCCACAAGTTGGTTTGCATACCCCATGATTTTGCTTACATGCTCGACTATGCTGTCCCCATCCCTGTATTTCAGCCTCACAATCTTTCTCATCAAGGATGTTTTGTTGAGGGCATTCTTCCTCACATATAGGCCTGACAGCTTTTGCCACATCTCGTGGACATTTGTGTCATTCGCCACATGTTGAAGGACACTTACATCGACGCACTATCTTATGGTGGCCACCGCCTTCCTATTCAAAAGTTTCCACTCAGACTTTAATACCCTTGTGGGTATTTCTGCTCTATTGATGGGCTCGTATAGACTATCTTCCAGTCTACATAGTTCTGAGAGTTTTGAACTATCATACCTGGGAAGTCACTCACTCCTCCTTCCATGCTTGCACCTCAAGCTCTGATACCAGTTTGTTGGACTTGGATCTTAGATCTACAAACAAGACATGTTGAATCGAACAAACGAAGATTGCAAAACATCAAAGTACACAATGATACACATGGTTTTACGTGGAAACCCTGAATTCAAAAAATCACGGGGGACAAAGATTCCACTATACAACAGAGAATACAAGATGAGATCATAATACAACACTCTTCACACAGAGTGTATAAGCCACACACAACTCTTGGCGTCTAACCTCACTTGGCTATGCCGCCGCTCTTGCTCTCTCTCCCTCACTATGTCTCTAGCCTGCTCAGTTCTATAGTTCTGTTTTACACTTTGTTGCTTTGCCCTAAGTGTATTTATACTTATACACTAAATGGGCTATTTACAAATGTAGCCTCTACTACGTTCACTCCTATTATTATACTAATAACAGTATTAGTTAATCAATCGACTGTTCGAATCGACTATTTGACTCCATTGTTGATTGTCCAATCGGCTTGACTATTCAGCCTCATCTTTGACCATCTGGTCACCCGACTAGTCGGTTGTGTCTTCGACTTGGATCACCTTTTATACTGTCAACTCCTGTAAAGCATCGATGGTGATTCTTGTGTAGCAGAAGAGATGTGTGTTATGTGTATGTGTGAGAGGAAAGAGGAGAGGAGAGAAACACAAGATGGATAAGAGACAAAATGAAGTACTCAAGAAGCAGGAGATGTATATTAACAAGGAGAATATGATAAATGAAAATGTAGCATTACAATGAGTCACAACCGACTTAGTATGAAGTATGAGGAGGGTGATTTATATATAGTCACCCTCTCTCTTCATTAACTTTACAACAACCACTCTCTCTCTTGCGGAATGTGAAGACTCATAGTCATGGGGAATATGTAACCCATTAGTTATGTGTAATAGAATATGATTCTATGACACATAGTTAATGTGTAGAGAGTAGTGGTGTGACTCTTGACCTTTGAGTAATCATGGTTTCTCAAAAGGTGTGTTCACATGTTGCACTATGTTGAGCTTGATTCTCAACATGCCCCCTCAAGCTCAACTCAGGTCGGTTCCTTTTGATTGATGTCCGCTTCGGCTGGTATCCGGTTCGGACGGTATCCGGTTCTCTCTTGTACTCCCCCTCAAGCTTGGCAAGTCAGGAATCGTCAATCCGAGGTCTGACATGAATTGCTGAAGCTTGTCGACTCCTAAGGCTTTGGTGAAGATGTTGGTCGTCTGAAGATTCGTGTTGATGTGTTGAAGGTCGACATCTCCGGCTTGTACGCGCTCTCGAATGAAGTGATAGTGCACTTCGATATGCTTTGTGCATGCGTGGAACACCGGGTTCCAAGCCAGATATGTATTGCTCATGTTGTCACAGTAAATGGGAGTCAGATCCTTGATGGGGATGCCCAGATCCTTCAAAATCCTCTTGAGCCATACGGCTTCACATGCAGCTACGGTTGCGCCCCTGTATTCGGCCTCTGTACTTGAAAGTGCGACGGTAGGCTTCTTCTTACTACTCCAAGATATTGCTCCGCTATCGAGCGAGAAGACAAATCCGGAGGTCTATCGTCGATTACCTTTGTAGCCTGCCCAGTACGCGTATGTGTACCCTTCGAGTCATATTGGTGTGGCCGATGCGTAGAGAACGTCATAATCCATTGTGCCACTCACATATCATAATACTCGCTTAGCGCAATCCAAGTGAATGTCACGTGGTTTTTGCATGATTTGGCTGAGGAGTCTGACTAGATAGCTAAGGTCGGGTCGAGTGATCATGAGATAGATGAGGCTCCCAATCAGTTCACAATATTGGGTCGGCTCGCACTCGTTTGTGTTGGAGTCAGCATCTAGTTTGAGGTTTCGATCAAGAGGCGTAGCGACTGATTTGCACTCAGTCATCCAAAACTTGTATAACAAGTTGAGAATGTAGTGTCGTTGAGAGATCATAATGCCGGCCGAAATCCGTATTACTTTGATGCTAAGGAAGTAATGGAGCTCCTTCATGTCCGTCATCTCGAATTTTCCGGAGAGGGACTTGACCTTGTTGATGTCGACTAGACTTTCACCTCCAATGACCAGATCATCCACGTATAGGATGATGACAATTAGGCTTCTAGAGTTATGTCATACGTAGAGGGAGTTGTTGGATTTCGACATTCGAAAGCCGATTTGATGAAGATAGTGTGTAATCTTCGAATGCCAAGCACGCGGTGCTTGCTTAAGTTCGTAGAGTGGCTTCTTGAGTCGGCACGTGGCTTTCGGATGAATGCACGATTCGAAGCTAGGAGGTTGTACCATGTACACTGTTGGGATATCGGTCCCTCCGGATGGGATGTCCGGAGATGAATGACGGCAAGCCCGGTTGCGGTTACGGAACCGGATGATGAAGAGTACCCGGATACGGATCCGGATGATGAAGAGTACCCGGATACGGATCCGGATGATGAAGAGTACCCGGCATGAAGCCGGATGAAGAGTACCCGGATACGGATCCGGATGATGAAGAGTACCCGGCATGAAGCCGGATGAAGAGTACCCGGATACGGATCCGGATGATGAAGAGTACCCGGCATGAAGCCGGATGAAGAGTACCCGGATACGGATCCGGATGATGAAGAGTACCCGGCATGAAGACCGGATGAAGAGTACCCGGATACGGATCCGGATGATGAAGACCCCGGTATCGGAGCCGGATGATGAGTGTACCCGGAGAGAGATCCGGATGCGGGGACATATTTGTGAATATGTTTGCCAAGGGCCCTCGAGGCTATATTTGTAAATAGCCCGAAAGTCATATGTGTATAAATATGACTTAGGGCAAACAGTTTATGTTGTTGCTCATTTTCTGTTTTCTTCTTAGAGGGAGCGAAGTGAGAGCAGCCGAGAGAGAGAAAGAGAGAAACGAGGAGGTCGTTGCCTCTGTGTATTACCGCCGCCTGTGGCGAAGATAGTGAGCTCAAGGTTGTTGCCTTGAAGCTTCACCATTGTACATCTCTGTTCATAGTGATAGTTGGAGTTTGAGGACTCCCGTGGTTTTTCCCATATAGGGTTTCCACGTTAATCCCTGTGTCATCGTGTCTTTCTCTGTGTTTCCTATTTTCTGCTGCATTGATTCGCGAATACTCGGTTGTGGCCGAGCGGCGAAGGACAATCGGAGCATTGATTCTCGACAAAGTGGTATCAGAGCGACGGCAGTGCAGAGAATGGAAGGCGGCAGCAGCGGGCAGCCGGGGATGATGGTGCTGAATGCACAGAACTACGCCGACTGGAAGATCAAGATGGAGGATCTTCTGATTGTTCGGGACCTGTACGAACCGATTGACAGGTCGGAAATACCGAAAGGGGTACTTGAGACGGAATGGAGGCTTCTGAACCGGAAAGCCGTAGCGACGATCCGGCAATATGTCGATGTAAGCGTCCTACAGCATGTGGCGAACGACACCAACGCATACGAGATGTGGAAGAAGCTGTCGGGCCTCTACGAGAGGAAGAATGCGTTGAACCGGACCTCCCTGATGAGGAAGATAGTGAACCTCAAGTACCGGGACGGCGAGAGTATGGTGGAACACGTAAGCACGTTCATGGGATTCGTGAACCAGCTTGCGGCGATCAAGTTCCCGCTGGAGGATGCAATGCAAGCCATCATTCTGATGTGTACATTGCCGGAAAGTTGGGAGAACTTGGTGGTGACTCTCAGCACCTCCTGCACCGAAGATAACTTGTCTTTACAAACGGTAAAGACAAGTATTTTGAACGAAGAAGCGCGTCGGAGAGATAAAGAACCGGCCTCCGACTCGAAGGCGCTGCTTACCGAATCGGAACGGGGAAGACAATGGAACCGGAGTCCGCAAAGACGGGAGAAGTCGGGGACCCGGTCGCAGTCAAGAGGAAGACCCACATGCTTCCACTGTGGGAAGCCGGGGCACTTCCGGAAGAATTGTCGGCATTACCGAAAAGACAACGGAGCCGACGACACCGATTCGAAGAAGTCACCGGAGAGAAACGGTGCATACCGGGGAGCCACGGACCGGAGAGGTTCGGATCGGCGAGGGCAGGACCGGAAAGGAACGACGGCACTCGCGGCAAGTGAAGAGGAGATCATGCTCATTACCGAAGAGAGGGAGCTGAACCTTGCCGGAGAGGAGATGACCTGGGTGGTCGATTCCGGAGCGTCGTTCCACCTGACCCCGGAGAAGAATTACTTCTCATCCTACACAGCCGGTGAACATGGTTGTGTCCGGATGGGAAATGAAGGTACGTGCCGGATTGCCGGCATAGGAGACGTGTGGCTGATGACATCAACCGGATGCAAGATGCTGCTGAAGGATGTGCGACACGTTCCGGAGGTTCGATTGAACCTGATCTCGGCCGGGAGGCTAGACGATGAAGGCTACACGGGTAGCATCCGGAACGGTGTCATGAAGTTCAGCAAAGGGAGCCTGATAGTGGCTCGGGCCTGGAAAGTCAACACACTGTACCTGATGAATGCCCGGTTGTGTCCGGAAGAGTTGAACGTGGCAGCCGACACTGCCGGTGAGCTGTGGCACAAGAGGCTGTGCCACATGAGTGAGAAGGGGATGAAGAGGCTTGCAGAAGACAACCTTATTCCAGTGAAGCATGTGCACCTAGAGAAGTGCACCGACTGTCTGGCCGGTAAGCAAAACCGGACCTCCTTCCACTCAAGGCCACCGATGAGACGTGGCGCACCATTGGAGTTGGTGCACACTGACGTGTGTCAGGTAGAAACGAAGTCACATGGCGGAGCCCAGTACTTCGTGACATTCATTGATGACCACAGCCGGAAGCTGTGGACGGCACCGTTGAAGACAAAGGACCAAGTACTGTCCGTCTTCAAAGAACTCCACGCGAGAGTGGAAAGGGAATCCGGCAAGAAGCTGAAAGCGATACGAGCGGATAACGGAGGGGAATACCGGGGACAGTTCCAGGAGTACTGTCGCTCGAAGGGAATCCGGCTCGAGTTTACTGTGCCGAAGACGCCGGAACTGAACGGGCTGGCCGAGAGGATGAACCGGACCATAATGGAGAGGGTCCGGAGTATGCTGGCGCATGCGAAATTACCCAAGGGGTTTTGGGCTGAGGCAATGTCGACGGCGACATACGTGATAAACAGATCACCCTCAGTACCTTTGGACGGAGACACGCCGCAGAAAGTGTGGACCGGTAAGGAAGTGTCCTACCGGCATCTGAAGGTGTTCGGGTGTCTCGCATACGTGCATGTGGCAAAGGACCGGAGAGGAAAGTTAGATCCAAAGACCCGGCCATGCATATTCCTCGGTTACGGCGACGACGAGTTCGGCTACCGAGTATGGGACCCGGTCGACAAGAAGATATTCAGGAGTCGAGACATCATCTTCATGGAGGACAAGACACTCGCCGACTGGGAGTCGGAGAAGAAGATGAAGAGCTCCAAGTCGACCGGTGAGGATCAACTCTACGAGGAGCAGTCCCGACCGGCAAGGGACCGGTTAGCACTCGAGGATCCGGCCGAAGACGGTGAAGAAACAGAACCGGCCGAAGAAGATGAAAATGATACCGGAACCGGCCCCGATCCCGAAATGGATTCGGATGAAGAAGAATCGGAAGAACCGGTTACCGAAGCTCCCGAACGGAGATATCCTCTAAGAGAGAGGAGGGCCCCCCGGAGATTTCCGGATCCAGAGCACGTGCTGTTAACCGACGAGGGGGAGCCGGAGAGCTTTGAAGAAGCAAAACGTGACACCCAGAGCCGCAGGTGGTTGAGTGCCATGCAGGACGAGATGGATTCCCTGCATGAGAACCACACATATGAACTTGTGGAGTTGCCAAAAGGAAAGCGGGCACTTCGAAACAAGTGGGTGTTCAAGCTGAAACCGGGAGATGCCGGAAACCCCCCGAGATACAAAGCCAGGATCGTGGTGAAGGGGTTTCAGCAAAAGAAGGGCGTCGACTTCGACGAGATATTTGCCCCGGTAGTGAAGATGACCTCCATCCGGACGGTGCTGAGCATAGCGGCAAGCATGGACCTCGAGGTAGAACAGATGGACGTGAAGACGGCATTCCTTCACGGTGACCTCGAAGAAGAAATCTACATGCAGCAACCAGAAGGATTCGAGAAGAAAGGGAAGGAGCACCTGGTATGCCGGTTGAAGAAGAGCCTTTACGGACTGAAGCAGGCTCCCCGGCAATGGTACCGGAAGTTCGACTCCTTCATGACCGACGAAGGGTACCACAAAACGCAGTCTGATCACTGCGTGTTTGTGAAGAAGTTCGAAGGAGGAGACTCTCTAATACTCCTCCTGTACGTGGACGACATGTTGATCGTCGGACGGGACCAGGTCAAGATACGGGCGCTGAAGAAAGCACTTTACCGAACCTTCTCAATGAAGGACCTGGGTCCGGCGAGGCAAATACTAGGGATGCACATCATCCGGGACCGGAAGAAGAAGCAGTTGTGGCTGTCACAGGAGAAGTACGTGACAAAGGTGCTTCACCGGTTCAACATGTCGGAAGCAAGACCGGTCGGATCGACCCTTCCGGCAAACTGCAAGCTGTCCAGCAAGCAAAGTCCCAAGACAAAGGCTGAAAAGGAGGATATGATGAAAGTGCCGTATGCCTCAGCCGTCGGGAGCTTGATGTACGCCATGGTGTGTACGAGACCGGACATAGGATATGCAGTCGGAGTGGTGAGCCGGTACATGAGCAATCCCGGCAAAGAGCATTGGAACGCGGTCAAGTGGATACTCCGATACCTGAAGGGCACAGCAAATGTGTGCCTCCGATTCGGCTCCGGTAAACCCGAACTCGACGGTTTCACTGATTCGGATATGTCGGCTGATGCAGATACCAGCCGGTCCACATCAGGGTATGTGATGACGTATGCAGGGGGAGCTGTTTCGTGGCAGTCGAGGCTGCAGAAGACGGTTGCGTTGTCAACCACGGAGGCGGAGTACATGGCGGCCGTTGAAGCCGGCAAGGAAGTAATATGGATGAAGGACTTCATTAGAGAGCTCGGTATCCGGCAGGAGGAGTACCGACTCTACTGCGACAGTCAGAGTGCCATCCACCTTGCGAAGAACGCGGCCTATCACTCCCGGACGAAGCACATCCAGCGGAGATATCACTGGATCCGGGAAAGGATAGAAGACAAGGAGTTCGTGCTGACGAAGATCCACACGGACGAGAACGGGTCGGATATGCTGACCAAGGTGCTCACACCCGACAAACTGGAAGCATGCCGAAAGAGGATCGGATTGGAGAGACATCCCATGCCGAAGTGAAGGGGGAGTTTGTTGGGATATCGGTCCCTCCGGATGGGATGTCCGGAGATGAATGACGGCAAGCCCGGTTGCGGTTACGGAACCGGATGATGAAGAGTACCCGGATACGGATCCGGATGATGAAGAGTACCCGGCATGAAGCCGGATGAAGAGTACCCGGATACGGATCCGGATGATGAAGAGTACCCGGCATGAAGCCGGATGAAGAGTACCCGGATACGGATCCGGATGATGAAGAGTACCCGGCATGAAGCCGGATGAAGAGTACCCGGATACGGATCCGGATGATGAAGAGTACCCGGCATGAAGACCGGATGAAGAGTACCCGGATACGGATCCGGATGATGAAGACCCCGGTATCGGAGCCGGATGATGAGTGTACCCGGAGAGAGATCCGGATGCGGGGACATATTTGTGAATATGTTTGCCAAGGGCCCTCGAGGCTATATTTGTAAATAGCCCGAAAGTCATATGTGTATAAATATGACTTAGGGCAAACAGTTTATGTTGTTGCTCATTTTCTGTTTTCTTCTTAGAGGGAGCGAAGTGAGAGCAGCCGAGAGAGAGAAAGAGAGAAACGAGGAGGTCGTTGCCTCTGTGTATTACCGCCGCCTGTGGCGAAGATAGTGAGCTCAAGGTTGTTGCCTTGAAGCTTCACCATTGTACATCTCTGTTCATAGTGATAGTTGGAGTTTGAGGACTCCCGTGGTTTTTCCCATATAGGGTTTCCACGTTAATCCCTGTGTCATCGTGTCTTTCTCTGTGTTTCCTATTTTCTGCTGCATTGATTCGCGAATACTCGGTTGTGGCCGAGCGGCGAAGGACAATCGGAGCATTGATTCTCGACATACACCTCTTCTAATTCGCCTTGGAGGAAAGCATTCTTGACATCCATTTGGTGGAGGTGCCACCCTTTCGTCGCTGCGAGTGCAATTACGGTCCGCATCGTCGTCATCTTTGCCACCGGGGCAAATGTTTCTTCGTAGTCGACGCCATGTGTTTGTGCGTATCCTTTCGCTACGAGTCGAGCTTTGTAGCGGTTGACGGAGCTGTCAGCATTATACTTCACATTGTAGATCCATCTACATCCGATCGCCTTCCTGTGCGGTGAGTGGGGAACAAGATCCCATGTGTCGTTCTTGCGTAGTGCACGCATCTCCTCATTCATTGCTTCGATCCAACGGGTCCTTCGCGGCTTCAGAAAAGGTTTCCAGCTCCCATACTATTGCGACCTTCATCATAAAAGAGTAATGGTACGCCATATAATCGTTGTAGCCAAATCGGCTTACGAGATTCTTTTCACGGGTGGATCGGTGGAGCTTCTCGTTTGGGGATACTACGGCTTTCTCCACCCCATTTGTCCGGATCTCAAGGCCTTCGAACTCACTATTGAGGGAGTGAGTCGATTCGTTGCCGTCAAAGTGATCGTCTTCATACTCCCGCATTTTCTCCTTCCCTTTGTCCATCTTCAGACTCGGCCGAGATGTGCTTTGATCGCTCCGGGGCTCTTGTGGCCCACTAAGCCTTGTCGTAATTGGGCTTTCTTCGAACATGCGCGTGAGTCGATCTTCGGCTTCTATCTCTATTTCGGCAGAATCCGGGTCGAGCGGAATCGAAGTTGAAGTTGTCTTTGGTGCGTACTAGGATGTGGACTCGTCGAAAACGACATCTCGACTTACTCGAGATTTTCGAGTTGAGGGGTTGTAGCACTTGTACCCTTTTGCTCTAGTGAGTATCCTACGAGGATACATTTCTCCGACTTCGGGTCGAGCTTTTGACGCTTCTCGTCGGGGATGTGCATGTACGCAATGGAGCCGAATATTCGAACATGCGATAGGTCTGGCTTCTTTCCGAAGAACTTCTCGTGCGGAGTAAGTTCGTGCACACTTGATGTCGTACACCGATTCATGAGATAGACGGTCGTGTTAGCTGCTTCCACCCAATACGATTTCGGCATGTGCTTTTCGTTAAGCATAGCCCGTGCTACTTCGAGAATGTGTTGATTCTTGCGTTCGGCCACTCCGTTTTGTTGTGGCATATGTCGACACGGAAACTCTCGCTGTATTCCTTCTTTCTGTGTTATTGCTAGGGCCGGACAACAGCCTAACACAAGGTGTCCACTTAAGACACGTCACCAAAGGGTGGTACGGCAGAATGACTTACGGCACAACGCTTAATTAGACCTTAATCGATTACTTAGCCATCCGTAATTAACACGTGTAAGATATAACAATAAATACAGAACGGTAATCAACACTTGAAGATTAAGACAATAAGCTTTATTAATTATCCGCTCCTCATTACATTGTAACCAGGCCTTTATATAGGTCTCCGGTGCGAAATACAAAACGATGCCAACCGGCACCTTTACAGAATCGTCCGGATCCGGATCGGCATACCGATTCCGGTCCGTCCATCCACATCTTTCTTATATAATAATATGTATATATTAAGACTACTAATTACAACAGTTCCCGAATAACTATTCCTTTCACACTCTGGTTTGGACCTCCTTAAGCCTTCTTTGCCGGCCGGTAACACATGGCATGCCCGTGGGACAATACCTTGTACGTCGAACCCACTGTCCAGCCCTTTTACGCTTCGTCCAAAATGTCCAGAATGTTTTGCTCCAAAATTTCCAATAGCTCGTCGGGAATCTGTTGTTGTTGTTGTGGTTGTTGCTGTTGTTCCGTTTGTGGTTGTGGCTGTTGCTCCGTTTGTGGCTGTGGCTCCGTTTGTCGCTCTAGCACCAGCGTTTCCATCGTTGGTTCCTCTGTCGGAGTTGTCTGTGGCTGACTGACCCCGGCCTGTTCCCCCTCCGGTCTTTGCACCGGCGACGGTTCCTCATCACTAAGGTTGACCGTTGCCACCTTTCGCGCTTTTTCTTCCCGGAGCCGGGACCGCTCATAGCTTTCGAACTGGATTTGAGCCTCCAACCGATCATCGTCCAGTTGAGCTACGAGCTGTCGGACCTGCACCAATTGTTCATCCGCCAGGGCTGTGAAATCTTCCGCTAGCTCATCCCTAATGGTGGTGAAGTCCTCCGAGGTCAGCATATAGCAGTCGTCGCCCTCCTTTCGCCGGTTTTCAACGTCCGCCCTAAGCAATTGGAGTTCCGCAGTATTTTGTGCCCATTTTGCCCACCAACGCACAGAGTTGTCATCAATCAAGCTTTTGGTTTTAGTGAGCCATGACCGGAGGATGCACTGGATCCGTTCGGCTCCCATCTGTGATTTATTTTCTGCGGCTTATCGCTCTTCCTTCAACTACTTGATGATCCGAACCGTGTCCGCCTCCTGCTCCCTATAATGCGACAATTGAGTTTGATAGGTTGTTTGCAACCTCTGTAGTACCATTGACGCTCTTTCCTTGTCTTCATGGTTCTGTTTGTGGAGCTCCATCCAGTCATTCGCCGCTTCCTCCAATAGCCTGGAACTTTCCGCTCGTTCTTCGGCGAGTGCCGTTGTGGCGCTATCAACCTCTTGCCGGAGCTCGGCCATCCGTTCCTGTTGTTGCTTATGCTCTGTCTCCAACTGCTTGTAGTCCCGATGCAGATGATCGAAATCATCGGTCTTCTGCTTCAGTCGTTGGTTGATCTGACGGCGCGCGCGGTCCTCCCTGTCCTTCTGTTGACGGAGCTCTTCCTTCAGCCTCTCTATTTCCGTCTCCGCCATCCGTCGCAGCTTGTCTTTTTCCTGCAGCACTTTCTCTTTTTCCTCCTTCAGCCGGTCTTTCCTGTTGTTCCGCCGGCGTCTGAGGTCCGGTCTTCCTTTGGTGTTGCCGGCTCGACTTCCGGTGTTGTTGGTTTCTCTGGTCGTCGATGTCTGGTTTGTGTTTGCATCTCTTCTCTGTCTTCTATGGTCCTTCAGTGTTAACCAACTCTGGTTCTTGTTCCGATTTTGGTTCCAACTCTCTCCACGTTGTTTCTTCTGGAACCATTGCCCATGCATTCTCAGCACATCCTGCCGGTCTCCGCTCCACACACTGCGACTTTCTCCGCAGTCTCCTGGTGGGCTTCTCTTTCCGGTTGTGTTGGCACCGGTTCCCTTTGCGTTGTTATTTATCCAGCCGTGCATCTTGCACCACGCTTTTGAGAACACGCACATTGTCGCTAACCGCTTTCGGAAACACGCAAATGGACACTAATCGCAACCTCGCACAAACATTGTTGCCATTCATGCATTCCTCCATAGACTTCCTCCAACATCTTCACCGTCATTTTCGTGTTTCGCCATTTCTTGCACTTAGTCGCTATGGCTTGCACATCCGCGTATCATTCTTTGACTTCGTCTGCAAAAGGGGGTCACCTTAGTGGTCGCCAAAAACTGTGTTATTGCTAGGGCCGGACAACAGCCTAACACAGGGTGTCCACTTAAGACACGTCACCAAAGGGTGGTACGGCAGAATGACTTATGGCACAACGTTTAATTAGACCTTAATCGATTACTTAGCCATCTGTAATTAACACGTGTAAGATATAACAATAAATACAGAACGGTAATCAACACTTGAAGATTAAGACAATAAGCTTTATTAATTATCCGCTCCTCATTACATTGTAATCAGGCCTTTATATAGGTCTCCAGTGCGAAATACAAAACGGTGCCAACCGGCACCTTTACGGAATCGTTCCGGATCCGGATCGGCATACCGATTCCGGTCCGTCCATCCACATCTTCTTATATAATAATATGTATATATTAAGACTACTAATTACAACAGTTCCCGAATAACTATTCCTTTCACACTCTGGCTTGGACCTCCTTAAGCCTTCTTTGCCGGCTGGTAACAAAAACGACGTCTCAACTTACTCGAGATTTTCGAGTTGAGGGGTTGTAGCACTTGTACCCTTTTGCTCTAGTGAGTATCCTACGAGGATACATTTCTCCGACTTCGAGTCGAGCTTTTGACGCTTCTCGTCGGGGATGTGCATGTACGCAATGGAGCCGAATATTCGAACATGCGATAGGTCCGGCTTCTTTCTGAAGAACTTCTCGTGCGGAGTAAGTTCGTGCACACCCGATGTCGTACACCGATTCATGAGATAGACGGTCGTGTTAGCTGCTTCCACCCAATACGATTTCGGCATGTGCTTTTTGTTAAGCATAGCCCGTGCCACTTCGAGGATGTGCTGATTCTTGCGTTCGGCCACTCCGTTTTGTTGTGGCATATGTCGACACGAAAACTCTCGCCGTATTCCTTCTTTCTGTAGAAACGCCGAAAATTTGTCGGAGAAGTACTCCTTGCCTCCATCCGACCAAAGACATCATACATGTCGGCCCGTGGCTTTCTCAGAGTCATTCTTAAATTTTTGGAAGTGTCCGAACACTTCGCTCTTTTGTTGCATGGGGTAGATCCAGGTATTCCTGGAGAAGTCATCGATGAAGGCCACGTAGTATCGGCATCCGCCGAATGTAGCCGTCTGAGCCGGACCCCATACATCGGAATGAATTACGTCAAGTACGCCTTTGCTCACGTTCCGCTCCTTTGGAAATGGGTGCCGATGTTGCTTGCCGAATTGGCAAGTGGCACACACGCCTTCAATCTCTTTCTCCGTGAATGTCGGGAGCCCGATGACGACTCCTTTCGATTGCATTGCCTTGAGCTTTTGGAGGTTGATATGGCCAATCTGCTTGTGCCATAACTCTATGTCAAAATCGGCTTTCATGCCCTTTGCGAACATGGCCAATTTCATCTCGTGTGAGTCGAGAATGAATATTCGGCCCTCTCTTCATCCGCGAGCGATGAGTCGGCCCTCTTTTTCGATGAAGCAACCACCTTGATTAAATCGTACTTGCATTCCTTGCTCTACAATTTGGCCGACGGAGACCAAATTCTTCGTGATAGTTGGTACATGCAAGACATTTTTAATATAAGTTTGCTTACCTTCTTCTCCGAACGGAACATTGCTGATGTGCCGAATCGGGTGCATAGTGTCGTCTCCGGTTTCGACAAAGCCGGGTCGGTCCGGCTCTTGAAGTTCTTGGAACCATTCTTGATGTGACGTCATATGGTTCGAGGCACCGGAATTGACGAACCATACGTCTTCCGGACCGAAGGCATTAGTAGAAGTAGAGGCCGACATAGAATTCGCTCTATGTCTCATCACGAACATTCCGTCGCGATCGTCATAGTCGGAGTTGAGGGTGTAGTTGGTGAGTTGTCAGCTAGTGGAAGCCGACTCGCGTATCTTCTTATGACATTCTTCTTCGTGGTGACTGATTTTTCCGCAATATCCGCATTCAACCGAGCTTTGTCGGTTCAGACCGGAATGGAAGCTCCCCCTTCTTCTGAAGGTCCCTCAATGGCTTCTGTCTTGATGCCGAAATTGCGAGTTGTTTTCGTAAGTCGGACCTCGTCCGCCTCGTCCTTGGCCGAATCAGCCTCTTCTTGCACGACCATGTCCTCTTCCTCCATCCGAATGTGTGTAGAGCATGTGGCCTTCTAAGGCGTTGCTCCTCGTTCAAACATGGTTTTCTTCGACCAACAACACAAATTGAAGATCATAGGAGGGTGGATTCTCCCGTGCTAGTACGACGGTCTGCATCGCGCCGAATCGTGGTGCAAGGCCGCCAAGGCATATTTGCACCATCACATCATCGTCCACATTGATGCTTATCGAGCCAAGAGAGTCGCAAAGATCCTTGATCTTCAAGGTGTATCTTGTGATGGACATATCCCTTTGTTGAATGTTGTTCAACTCTTGGAGGAGTTGAAGCTTTCTCGCGGTAGTGTTGGCGGCGAAAATATTTCATAGATTCTCCCACGCTTCTTTCAGCGTCTCGGCTTCTTGAATATACCCGAGCATGTGGTTGTGAACACATGTCGCCAAGCAATACATCACTCGGCTTGCCGCTTGCTCCCACGTTGCATTGTCGACGTCTTCCAGCTTGGGTCGGTTTTCTTGTGCTCCCACTTCTCGCTAGGGAGAGCGCTCCTCATTTGAGTATTTATTGTCGATTAAGCTTCCTTTCTTCTTTTCCTTCTCTCTTGAACACGAGCTATGTAGTAGTACTACGATAGCGATGAGCTGGTTCTTCTTGAACGTCGGTGTAGAGCACAACACACGATCACGATGAGGCGAGTGGGCTAGATCGAGCTACCAAATCGCTCTGATACCATGTAAAGAATCGATGGTGGTTCTTGTGTAGCGGAAGAGATGTGTGTTATGTGTATGTGTGAGAGGAAAGAGGAGAGGAGAGAAACACAAGATGGATAAGAGACAAAATGAAGTACTCAAGAAGTAGGAGATGTATATTAACAAGGAGAATATGATAAATGAAAATGTAGCATTACAAGGAATCACAACCAACTTAGTATGAAGTATGAGGAGAGTGCTTTATATAGAGTCACCCTCTCTCTTCATTAACTTTACAACAACCACTCTCTCTCTTGGGGAACATGAAGACTTATAGTCATGGGGAATATGTAACTCATTAGTTATGTGTCATAGAATATGATTCTATGACAAATAGTTAATGTGTAGAGAGTAGTGGTGTGACTCTTCACCTTTGAGTAATCATGGTTTCTCAAAAGGTGTGTTCACACGTTGCACTATGCTGAGCTTGATTCTCAACAACTCCCCCTTGTCATCGATTGTCGGCTTTCGGCCTGACTAGTCAGCTCCTCCCATAGGAGGGACATATTCCTAACAAACTTGAGGATGTGGATGCTTGTATATGTGGGGGTTGTGCTCCCTTCAACACCCCGCGACTTAGTTTTTCGACAGGTCGTCCTGGTAACTATGGTCAACCAATTGTACTTTTGCACATTTTGTTTCTGTGTTTGATTGTTCCATTTTCGATAGTGTTGCTTCACGTGTCCATAGTTATTGTTGAAAAAACACTTAGGTCTTCCTTGTGCATCATGCGTTGGCAGAGTCCTTCTTGATTGCAGTTGAGCGTTTGGGACATCGACTTCCATTGGTGTGGCGTTGCTATTGTACTACTTCTCGGGAGTGCAGCTGGATGACCAAGTCATCAGGAGCTCATTTTGTGTTATTGCTTCAATGTGTTGTGCAATGAGGATGGCTTCTTGAAATGTCTTAGGGCTATGGTCGCGCACTCGACGATATATATCCGGGCGTAGACGTGGCCATAAGAAGAATAGCTTCATTGATTTTGGCATTGTCGGATTTGCGCGGGTAAGTAATTGTTGTAATCGTATTGCAAATTGTGTTACTGGTTCATGTTGTTGTTGTTTGATTGTCTCTAGTTGCTACAAGGCCATTTGAGTTGAGTCATGGTGAGCGAAATTCCCGATCATGAGGGATTTAAGTATCGACCAATTGTTCTTGGCCTCCTCTGTTTGCTGTATGAACCATGTTGCTACGATGCCCTCCAATAACGTTCACATTTCTAGTGCTTTCTGTTTTCGGGCCACTGATGATAGCGTGCCACCATTTCAAAATGATCGAGCCAAGAAAGGATGTCCTCAGACGGTAGACCATAGAAGGATTTAGGTCGTACTCGTGGATCTGGGCAATTAGCATGCATATCTGTCTATGAAGAGACAAAAGATAGCATGGCCCGATTAGTCAGATTTGATTGTATTGCGATGTTAGATACCGATTGTATTAGTTGATCTATCTGGAAAGTTTGACGGTTTTCTTGGTGCTGTTGCAAGAATTCTGGATTCATGTCGGTGATTTTTGTTACACTGTTGTTCTATATTGGGGATGCCATATGATGTATGCTAGTTTTGACTTGCTTGTGCCTACGTCTTGTTGTGTTGGGGATTCTTGTTGTTGTTGTGGTGGTGTCTGATCTGTTGGAGTAGCAACGTCTTGTTTTGTTGCGGTTCTTTCTTGATGTGGTGTTTGAGTGCGGCCTGCCTTCACCAAAGTTTGTGAAATGCCTCAAACTCTCTTCCTTTCTTCCATTACATCTCAACTCTTTTATAGAGTCTCTTAGTACATTCCAAGATACCTTATGTTATCTTGGCACACTTATAATTACTACTCTAGTTACCTCTAGGCTCTAACGAAACCCCTAACTAAACTAAGGTATAACTCTCCTAAACCTAGGTATAGTTTCTTGGGTTAAGTGAGGGGTTTGGCCCATGTGGTTTTAGCAAGCGATCCCACAATATAATATCATAGTTACCATGTGATGAAGAGGTTTGAACCCATCATGAATGACCACCATTCTTACATACATACATACATACATATTAAGAAGAAGAAGAAGAGATTATTAAGGGCCCTTCTTACATACATACATATTAAGAAGAAGAAGAAGAAGAAGAAGAAGAAGAAGAGATTATTAATGAAGAAGAAAGGGGTAATTTTGTAAATTTCATTCTAAGAACGACATCCCGAATTTTAGGGTTAGGGTTGGTTTGCAGAAAGACAGACAGACAGACAGACAGACAGACAGAAGGTAAAAAGAATTCTAGGGTTTCGGCAATCTGTCAGGGATTTCTTCCTTCTCTCTGCCGTCTTCCTTCTGCCTGGTGTCTGTCTGCTTCTCTCTCTCTCTCTCTCTCTCTCTCTCTCTCTCTCTCTTTCTGTTCGTGTGTCTCGACGCCTTCTTTGGTTTGGATTTCTGCTTCGCTCGGCTTTTGTTTTCTTCTGCCATCGTCGTTCTCTTCACCTGTCAACAAGATGGAGGACATCTCGGGTGAAGCAGTGAAGCTTTTCGTGGGCCAGGTGCCTCGCCACATGACAGAAGAAGAGCTTCTCCCGATGTTCAAAGAAGCCGGACCTGTGCAAGAGGTCATCATCATCAAGGATAAAACCACCAAAGCTTCTCGGGGTAAGCTTCCCAAGAATCTCTTCAGGTTGCATTGTTTCTTTGTTTTTTCTGTCTGTCTGTCTGTCTCTTTCTGTTGTTAGGCATATGTCCTTACGAAACAGAACTTTTTTTGAATTTGTATGTATGTTTCAATAACGTCTGTTTTGAGAAGACGTCCCCTTTCTCTAGACAGACAGCATTTTGCAGTCTTCAGCATAACCGTGTTTCCTTTCTCTCGAAGAATTTTAGCATAACGATGTTCTTCCTCCTTTCTATCTACTTGTCTTTTCTAAGCGGACTGGATACAGAAACATTATGTACATTTGAGAAATTATGCTTTGTACACTGTTTAAACTAATTTTCACTACCAGGAAATATCCTAGAAAAAATAAAAAGAAATCTCTGTAAGTTTGCAGACTCACTGAAATTTTAATCTCACATCATACATAGATATGCGCCTAAACATTAAAGTTGACACATCCTGTTGGCAGCATCAACTCTCCATGCTCTTCTGGCTATGACTGGTGTAACACGTAAAAGTACACAATGCCATCAAAGAGTAAGAAAATCTGCCAGTGAAAGGATGATGAACAATCTATGTATCATCAATAACTGGGCTGCTGCTGCTTGAAAAGGCTAATGGTCGTCTAGATACTGAATTCTATTGCTATTCTACTATAGAGTAGTCACTGAGAAAGATGAATGAAATTCTTTTTAAGGGCAATGGTCTACTAAGACCTCTGAATTTTCTACATCAGACATCTGGAACTATATTTTAAGATCCATACAATGATGGAATTTTGGCACTAAAGTGGCTTTACTGTTCGCTATTCTATGAGGTGTTAAACTGAAACGAACAATTTGATGTAGTTGTGTATCAGATTCAAAGAAGTCAAATTTAAGCATGTTACTAAAAGTTTAGTTTCTTATTACTGTTAACATGCAGACTGATTGTATGCCTAAATGTTTAGGATGCTGCTTCGTCATCTATGAAAGCAAAGAAGTGGCAGATAATGCGATTGAAATATTCAATAACAAACGCAAACTACCTCCTGTATGAATTTTTATACTTGCAATTGTTGTATAAATTTTTTCAAAGGTAAAGCTTTTTTTGATCACGTCTCTTGGCCGCCCTTATAGCTTTCGACCCCTTTGCAAGTGAAATATGCTGAAGGTGAACTTGAGAAACTTGGTCAGTATATCTTGTTTTGTTTGTTCTTATCTTTACTCTTTATATTACAATTATACTTATAAATGCAAACTCATTGAGTATAATTGTGGGAGTTGCAGAGCATAAGCTATTTGTTGGGATGCTTCCAAAGAGTGTTACGGAAGAGGACTTAACTATGGCATTCTCTCCTTTTGGGGTTATTAAGGAGCTTACTGTGATCAAGGGCTCACAAGCAAGCAAAGGTAAGAAACAAGACTAAGGTGTTCCCGGTTTATGATTCTATAATTGGTGTTTAGACATGCAGAGTTAAAGTCTTGTTTGTTAAAAATTAAAGTTGGATCACTGATGGTATTTCATTGTTATTATTACTCTGCTTTATTTTGATAATTTGGTAGATTATGTTTCCCAGAGAAATATTTTCTTGGTTATAGTTATTTTAATATGCGCCTCATAACACCACATTCCACATGTCTGCCCAGGATGTGCATTTGTTAAATACGAAAATAAGGATCAGGCAGTTGCTGCTATTAAGGCTTTGAATGAGACTTACAAAATGGAGGTGTGTTTAGATTTCTTATAATTTTCTTTCATTTGTACGTTTCTAGTTTTGCAATAAACTTTCCAAGCACCTTTTAGTTACATGAAAATCCTTATCATCTGATAAGAAAATAGTCTTTGGCCTTCATGTTTGCCAAAATTGTGCATTTCTTGCTTTTGGCTTTTGTTTACTGTTTACTCTGAGAGGGAATCACATGACTCTGTTGAAGAATCCTCCAGGGTTCCTCGACTGCATTAGTAGTGAAATGGGCGGATACTGAGAAAGAAAAACAAGCTCGCAAACAACAAAAGCCTCAAGTTTCCACAGCAGTGCCAGCTCAGCCTGCACCATCATATGGATTTGTTCCAGGATCATATCCTGTCCCAGCTCCTGTAAATGGGTATGGATATCAGGTGATGTAACTTTTAAAGGATGCAGATCTTCTTCAGTGCATTTATAAGATTTAGTTATCGTTCATTCATAATGGGTAAACGATATTTAGAACTATGATTTCTTGAAAATGTGAAAATAGAGAGAGTAAGTAGGAAATGGTATTTTATGGACAGAAAATGGACTATCCGAAATTCAAATTAATTAATCCTGAAATTGCCTGTCTCAGTCATAAGCTGTAAACTAACCAGCGTACTATTTTGTGTAAACTGTTAAGTATTTTTAGTTGGAAGAACAAAGGATTATGTAACATACAAGGTAGTCAATCCTATTATCACTTACAATCTATAAAGTAGATTCCAGGGGGTTTGATTGTTCCTTTTGTAGATGCATGCAGTTCAGTGTTTATATTATAGATGTAGTCAATGGGAAGTTTCCTTTCAATACCGATGACAAGCAGAAGTGATGTGGATTTTTAATTCAGTCCTTTATGTAAGTTGTATTCTAGTGATTCGACGATTCGTGATGATGTACTTATGGAGATTCTGTAAATACGCTGATATAGTAATGTACATCATACAGGGTTACTGGGAAATGAATTATTTCATGCATATTAAGTGGGCTACTTATTTACAATAGCAATTGCTGCCAGAAAGAGAAATGATAACTTCATTGCTCACATTCTTTGCCACATACTCAATCCTCCGGCTATGTATTTATGAGTTGTAGCATATCAATGTGTAAACATTTGTCCAAAATAGCTCAGCTGTATGGATAATGACTTTCAAAGTAAGCACGATAGTGGTCGTACAACTATTTGTTTAGGTAAGGTCGTCAACTACCGTGAAAAAAGATTGAGTGAGTCTGTGCCAGAATTATTTTTAGTTATTAACTCTGAATGGGGTAATTGATGAGCTACTTTCCCTTTGAGTATCATGCTTAAATTTTTCTTACATATGTGGCCAAAGTAGTGTGCTTGAAATATAAATTGTACTCCTAAAACATTGCTGATTAGTGTCTTAAATTTTGATGTATGATGTTTATCTCTGTAAAATATATTGTGCAAGTTCCTTTCAAAACTGATACTTGACCATCTCTCTTAGGAAATGAATGTAATAAATTGGGAGACAAATGTTGGTATATAGTATAAATTAGGATATGTTCCCCCCAGGCCTTAATTTGTAATTCGTAGTTATGTCACTATTAAATAATTTTTGAAAGCAGCCTCTCCATGTTTGTGTTGTTCAGGCACAAAATCCATATGGCCTATCATCATACTCTGCTGCTCCCTTGATTGGTCAGTCTGCTGTTCCTGGAGCCATGCTAGGAGCACCCACGACTGGACCTGTTTCTGCTGCTAACTATGATATGACCACATCTAATCCCCTTCTGGCATCAAACTATGGACAATCTCAACCACCCAACTATGGGCAATCTCAACCATCAAACTATGGACAAACTCAACCATCAAATTATGGGCAATCTCAACCATCTAGCTATGGTTACAACAGCTTTCCTGGTATTCAGTATCCAACAGCACAACAAGCCAGTTATCCGGCACAAGTAAGCACCCCTAGTTTATATCAAAGTACTGGATTGCCTAATGTTGGCATGGGATCATCTATGAGCATGCTTCCTTCTGCAAAGACTCCAGTTTCTCCACAGGTTGAAGGTATTGTAAGGAAGAATGTTACTGTCCTATTATTATTTTTTGACATTTATTTTTGAAATGTATGAGCATTTGCACCCTTTAGGTCCACCTGGTGCCAATCTGTTCATTTATCATCTCCCCGCTGATTTTGGTGATTATGATCTAACAACAACATTCCAACCATTTGGCAAGGTTGTTAGCGCTAAGGTCTTTATTGATAAGAACACTGGTCTAAGTAAATGTTTTGGTAAGTATTTTTCCACATTTCTCTTAAAAACTGTTTTAAAACTATTATTTGAATGTGTCTCAAAATCTTAATTGATATCAGGTTTTGTTAGTTATGATACATCTGGTGCTGCACAATCTGCAATTGCTGCTATGAATGGTGCTCCGCTGGGAGGGAAAAGACTAAAGGTGCAGCTGAAAAAGGATAGCAGACAGAATAAACCATATTAATGGTGCTATCATCACTAAAGAATTCAGAGTGTAGGCACATGTTGAGTCAGACAGTCTTCTCACCACGTGTGCAATTAGTCTTCCTGAGCACAAATCCACATATGATTGCTTACCCTGGACTCTGGTGGCCGCTGAACTGTACCAGCTGCTGAATGAATTCCTATAACAGAGACTCATTCCGGTAGCAGCTGATTCTGAAGGTGTGGGGCTTTAGGTCCTTCTGAAGTAAAAATCTTTCAGATTTTTCCATGTAACCAGACAACACTTTTTTGTGGAGCATAATGTTCTTGCATTAGACACTAAATGTTGTTAGCAGTGAACGTGCATTGATTGATATATGTCAGTCAATATGACATGTTTGCCAACTATCTATGTTTTCTTGTGAGGGTTATGTGATTTTGTTTGTTTTAAGTGTCTTTTTTGTTGAGTTCGTGATGTGAATTCTGAATTTACTGTGAGTGTTTGTGAAGTTCAAAAGTCATGTCACAGTGGTATTGTTACACTTCGTTTGTATAAAGTGGGCATCTGTGCAACGTGGATAATATACGCTAAAGTTTGTGCCGAGCTATGTTTCGTGGCGAGTCCATAATTCTCAGGTATTTTGAATAATTTGTTGTGTTCCTTATTTCTTTCTGTGTGAGTTTTTTGGGGTCTGTCTATAGATGGCAGTAAATGTTATGTTGGGTTCTGCTTCTGGCAATGAGCTGTGCATCAGGTTTTTAGTACTAGTTTCATGGCAAATGTAAGATTAGGAGTTCTCAAATTTTAAACCCATAAGGTTAGGAGCTGACAATTTTTAAACCTTGTACTAATACATCGACTTGTTTATGCAGGCTTGATTCAGCACCTGGCTTGTAAGTTATCTGAGGTGAAGTTGATAAAATCAATTCTTTGTAGTGAACTCTGTCGTGGTGTTTTATGGAAAGTTCACAAATGGCGCCATGAACGATTATTTTGGGTTGTCTTGGATTTTGAGGGAAATGTCAAATAGCTCATTTGCAGTTAATATGAATGTTTTGATTTTTAATTGGCTGTTTTACAAATATAGTGTTGCAGGAGCCAGATGGTTATGAAAAGAAACAGTATATTCTTAGTTCTTTCATAATAGGGCAAAATTGTAGGAGCAGCTCTGGCTGGATAAATAGAGCTTTTGAGGGTTCTGACTCATGGGTCTATTGTGTTTAATCTTAGTACACATCTTATCATATATGATCATTCTTACAGTTCCCCTAAATGAACCCAAAGACTAGTAATACAGCTGAAGAGATATTTTACGAGAGGCATTTTGTGTAAGGTGTTCAATTTCTGAAGTACACATTATGAAACATGGATTATTTAGGCGTTATAATGAATTTTTTGTAAGTCTAAGCTCACTAGTTGACATCTTGAGTGTTGATTCACAGTTTACACCTTTGTGTTTTGTATTACCTATTTTGAGATTTGGCTTTTATTGCTATGTCTATAAACCCTCAAATCCAGGAATCCATTCTGATTATGATTTTTTATAATTGGGGCAGTATACATGCCAAGCTTATCCATTCATATCCATAATATTTCTGTTCTCAATTTATTGCATGTTATATTTTATATATATACAAAACATGCAATAATGTGCTTGTATCTCACCTGGTGCATATATGAAAGTAATGAAGGAAAGAAGTTCATATTTGCATTGCATGCGGCCTTTTATCTGGCTGATTTGTAAATGATAAGTGCATTTTTGGTGCCCCTATATTGTTCCATTGACACCGAGTATAGCAAGAGAAAAGGCTTGAAACATTGAAGCCAAAAGTCTCTGCAGGAGTTTAATGCTGAGTTGATAATAATGCAACTTCATTCATTCTGGTCTTCAACACAAGCCTCAAGCAAACCAATAATTGCCAGGCATCAGGTCCTGAGTGAAGTCTTAAATATGAAAGCATGAAGTCTCAAGAGTGATGATATGAGTTGATAATGATGTGGTTCTGGTATTTTACACAGGCCTTGAGCAAACCAATAAAGCTCAACTGAAGATGACCGATATAAAAAATCCTAGCAACATTGTCCATTTTGCTAGTCATGTGTGTCAATAATATTTCAAAATATAGGACGGGCAATTGATAAGCTGAGCTGTAAGGTAGAATCCATACATGTTTTTGATGTAGGACAATAGCCACAATTATTATCTAATCATGTCGATGGAAACCCAACTAAACCTCATTTGAAAGTAAATTAATGAGAATTTTGTTAAGAAAAATAAATAATTTTTGGTTGATTATCCTAAGTTTCTTAATAAGAAAAATGATTGTTGCAAGGAAGGTTGTTATACCCCATATTTGATCCTAGAGATTCATGAATATAAATACTCAATCCAAGTGGAGGATGCCATTTTTTCCATCACTTAAAATAATGCCCACCCTTTTGACTCTAGATATGACAGTACAATATTTTAAACACCAACAATGACATTAAGTCTATAATCAATTATCAAACGTCTGCTGGACGAGTATGAATGAACAAATATTATATATTCTATATTCAATAATATGGGCGTGTTTACAAAATTACAATAATCTTCTTCTACCATTTTGGGAAGCACATCATAGCTAAATTATTCCAATTAAATACCTTCTAATACTTTCCTGTTCATAATTGATCACTATCATCACCACAATAAATAACTTAACTTGGCAATTCCTCCACATTATTTTTATTCCCAGCACAGCAAATTTGTACATGTTATCAGTTATTTTATTCATCTGATATTCATACCTGAGATAATCAATAAATATTGCTGTGCCTGTCAAGCAAAGACAATTTTTTTCTACACCCAAACCTGGATGATTGCATAATAACCTGAAGTTTAGAGTGGGATGCTACTAATTGCATAAGAGTTAAAATATGATCCTTCAGCCACGTTGCAGCAAATTATCTACCAATTCTCAGCATTTGCCATGTGTAGGAGGAGACAGTGAACATACTCCAAAAAGAAAGAATAAAATATCCCCAAGAGAGCAAACCAACTGCATACTCTGATATCATAGAGAAATTGAACACTACTGTATAGTCAATAATATGGGCATTTCCAATTTTTTTCTTTGATAATTTTCAAGAATCATTATAATTTATAGTCCAAAAAATAAATAAGCTCTATATTCCATAATACAAACTTTTTCAATTATCTTCTTCCGATCACTTTCCAGTCCATAATCAGTATGCCATTATTACATATGATTAATCATTGTAGTCACTGCACTAAATAATCAACTTTGGCAATGCTGCAATCATCCATATTATTTTTCTTCCCGAAATAGACATTCTATACATTTTGTCAGGCATTCTATTCATCTGATCCAACTATTAATGCCTGACATAAATCTATATACATAATTGCTGTACATTTGCAATGCAATCAAGTAATCAATTCTCATATTTGTCGATAGAAGGACCATTTTTTCCTACTACACCTTCAAACATATAACATATATCTAAAAGAATCTATATAAACAATACCCAATGCAAACTCTGATAATTACATACTATTAAGATTAGTTGTGAGATATTCATTCACTGGTATGGTGTTTGCACCACCATACCAGTCTATGAGGTATATGTCCTGTATTTTCAGAGCGTAGAAGTTGAAATTATGATCCTTTGGCCAGGCTGCAGCAACATGTCTATCAATTCTTAGTATTTTCCATGTGTAAGAGACCACCAACATACATAAAACAGGAGGAAAATAGACTCGATTCTTTAAAAACATAACCACAGGTTTTGAAATTGGTACCTTTCATCTCAGGATGCCTTGAGAACAGAGCCAGTTTTGCAAAGCTTGCTTCTTGCATGCTTCCGTCTATGACACGCATCTGTGTGGATGAAAAATAACTTAAAAAAAGAGAATCACAACTTGTGTGTGTGTGTATATATATTATATATAAATATAGATTTCTGAGAGGTATATCAATATGTGCATCAACGTACATCTATCATGCATACTTCTACACATACTGATACAATTAGGTATATGTATAACATCCACGCAAATATGCAATGTATTAACACCCCTGCATACAATAGGAGATTCACTCACCCAGTTTCAAAACATGGATATGGATGCACCCATATGCCACTTTCTGCATATGCATATCAATGCAGACAATTGGAGATTGCAGTTTTTACAACAGTAAAAAATCACACCTACATTATATAATGTTGAAAAAACAGCCAGAATCATAGAAAAACAGCAGTAGTTTACAAGACCTGTCCTGAGAGGGTGATCTTAGCACAAACTGGGTTCTCAGTATCCTTGTTGCCACAAGTTCCTAAAGGGGCCTCACTGATGGTCAATGATGAATATGGAATGATAGCCAAATCTCGTGGTGTAGGATCAAGACTCGATAGATAAAAGTAAGGTATGCCAGTTGAGTTCTCCACAGGACCATCACTGTAGGAAGCTACATTCCTGAAATTTTGTGAAACAATTCAAAACACATGAATGAATAAAGCCCTTCACTCCTAAACAATACAAGTCCTTTGACACAAAGGTATTAGAATCATACCCAAATGGAATACCATTGAGATGAACTGACACAGTGCTGCAAATTAAACACAACGAAGAGTTGAACTCAATTTCATGGATACTGAATTTAAATAGGAATTCATTATGCACAATGATTCAAAGCAATATAAAAGTTTCTGCTTTCTCAACACAAACAACAGTGATCTAGTTTAAGATAATGATAATACTCTTCTTGGCAGTAAACCTATCATTACCTTGTACTATGAATGTTCTAATCTCTTGAAAGTACTGAAAAAGTCTAGTTAAATTTTGCACTAGGATTACTAAAAGGATATTCAGTTCAATCCTAGTGGCCTTTAATAGAAGGATATCTTATTAGCTCTAAGTCATGTTCTTCAGCAATAGGGTATATAAAGATAAATTTAATCTTCTCCAAACTCCATATTCTAATCTGAATGGTGTACTAATCTATACAAAATATCAACGAAATCGCTTGATTAAGCTTTACAACATATCTTTTTAATCTCTGCATAAGGTTCACATGCTTCATATCATATTAGGGCTTTATTTCACAAACTTATGTTGCTCAGTCAGCTTAAGGGACTTTAAGAAAACTGATCAATAAGATTTCAGTGTAGCGAGAGGAATTCACTGCAAGAACATGCTGAATAAAACAATGAGATTTTCAGAAAATCAGGGTGGGTTTCTTTGATCCGAGAACTGAATTTAGTCTTTATTTGAACCGAGAACTCAAAAGGGTTTTCGTTTAGCTGACAGATGGAATTAGGTCATTATGAGCTGAAATTAAGTTCCACTGGAAAAACGAGAAATAAAGCAGAGATGGATTTGGAACCTGATAACACCCCAATCGTTGGATCGAACCAACCATCTGGCCATGGCCCAAGCATCATCTGGATCCGGGCGCCCAATCTGACGAAGCCGTCCATATGCCTCAAGCTTAACAGGGCACAGGAAGAAGAAGAAGAGGAGGAAGACGGATATGGAGATGGAGATTTGCATACCCAAAAGCTTCTGTATCTGCCGCTATGTCTTCGATACCTCTCTCTCTCTGTCTCTCTGTGTCAAGCCTTCTCTTCTGTATTTAAAATTTGGACCCCTCTCTCCCTCTCTCTCTCATGCAACAAACAATTTTCCATTCATTCATTAAGCTTTTTAATAATAATAATAATAATAATAATAATAATAGCAATAATAATAATAATACCTCCTCTCTCTCTTTTTGTTTACTCATGCAATTTTACCATCTCTCTCTCTCTCTCTCTCTCTCTCTCTCTCTCTCTCTCTCTCTTTGGTGAAAACACGCGGTTGTGTCGCAGCTCTCCAGTATTGTGAAATTTAGAACAATATCTGTAGCTCTTCATTTGGAGCATTTTGAACATACCGAGCAGAAACCCATTGTGGAGAACTCAAATAACAACGGGTCAAAACATGTCATATATACGATAAGTACTTCCAAATGATGCGTGCTATATATAGGGCATTTAATGAACCCAATGTGTACAAATCCTCCAATGGAATGGTGCAAAAGAAGCACGTGGGTAACCCTAGTCCTTTGTCTCCTTAAGGTTGAACCTAACTGGACCAACCCCCCACCAATCATGACTCTCCATATGAATTGCCTTTGCACAAAATGGCAAATGGGAATGCTAATCACGTTGCAATATTTGTCACCACCTTGCATTTGACGTACATTCTACAACTTTTTTGCTTTAGGTAACAATTAAGATAATGATGTCGTTACGTGATGATACGATATATTTGTAGTGACCTATAACAAGCGTGTATAATCCTTTAACTGGCAATCCACCCAAGGTGCATCGTTTGTTTTCATTGGCAAAAATCCACGCGATAATGGTATAACTTGTAATTTCTCCCAAATAAATCCATAATTTGGGGGAATACGTAACTATCATTTAGCATCTTCTATTCTGACAACTTTTGAGATTCACTATCAACCATATCCCCCAAGTCTACAACCCCCAATTGAAATAAACGACTAAATTGAGATATGAGCTTCTCTCTGTTTCTCTTTATGCACAAGCCCATGTATGCATTATTTGCAAGTGCTCATGCAATAGGTTTGGGTCACTTCAGCCTAAACTCAAACCATTTAAGAAACTTGACACTTCAACCCAACCATGAAGTTGTTTAAACCAAAACCTTTTAGGGTATCAAATCGAAATGGCTTTAAGAGATTGGCAAACGGTGTTAACAAATATCTTGCGTTAATGCGTCCACAATCCTTCAAGTAACAGTTTTCTAACTAGAAGTCTTAAATTCTTCAATAAGAAGTTTCCTAATAATTCTCTAACAGAAAGTTGTTATTTTTTAAAGCACGGAAAGGACAGAATATTGGATTGGAAATGGTATACCATATTATGTTAATATGCTACAACTTTTGATTTCATAAAGTTAATTAATAATTCAAAAATGTGCTTAAGTTACCTGAACCATTAAGCCCTAAGTTAATTCATAATTCAAAAATATCCTATTAACTTGAACCAATATACAAAAGTTCAAATTAAATCAAAGTACATGACAATGGAGTGGAAAGTTCGCCCAACAACAAACCCACTCTTATATGATAGTGATAGGGTGATGAAAGAGATAAGAAATGACATCAAGTCAGAGGTGGCTTTGAAAGAATTAATGGCAGATGGCCACATCGAGGATTCCTTCACGCAAGTTCCGGAGACTTGGGTAGTTGTAGAGAGCCAACGTGAGACCCAAGAGATGGAAGGTGGTATTAAGGAGAAGGACTAAGATGGTGTGCACAACATCGAGGCGAAGATAGATATTGACGAGTCGATGGTGAATGATGACAATGACAAGACTTTCCCCTCACTGGTTCCAGAGACTTGGGCAGTTGCGTCCGAGAACCAATAGAAGACCCAAGAGATGGAAGGTGGCAACAAGGGGGAGTTCCAATCTAATGTGAATGATGACATCAAGACAAAGGTGTCGAAGGCGATTGACCAAAGACAAATGGATTCCTTCACACACGTTCTAGAGACTTAGGCAGTTGTGGTTCAAAGCCAACGTGAGACCCAAGAGACAGAAGGTGATGGCGGGGAAGCAAAGGTGATAGCCGACGCAAATAGTGGCCAACAAACACATATGGATCTCTCCACACTCGTTCTGGAGACTTGGGCATTAACCGATGTAAGACCCAAGAGAAGGACAATGACGACGAGGAAGCAAGGGTCGAAGCTGATGTGTGGGGAAAAGAGGCCAAGCAAAGCACAACAAAAAAAGATGAGGGCCAAGTGGGCCAAGAAGATTTGAAGGGTATTCCTCAAGATATTGATGTAACATTCAACTTGAAGGCAGACACTATCATTAAGATCGAGGAATCGATGGAGAACTCTAACATAAGAAGAAACCACAACGATGGACAAAGTGGGAAGCATGAAAAATGGTCGCGTAAGGATCTCGACGTGGGCATACACTTGACGATACTACACGGGGTACTCAAAATGGAGGAATCAAACTAATCATCGTAGCCAAAATCCCTCACTCTCTCTTCTTGGCACGTACCGGAGGACATGCGGTTTGGTGGGGGTGGATGTCGTGAAGATTTTTGGCAACGGTATGAAATTTGTGTGCAACGAACGAAATTGAGAAGGTGCAATGTGCACATGTGAAAGGGGTGAAGGCCACACGCATATGCTAGCATGTTGTAAATAGGATTGAAATGAGAATTGTAAAAGAAAAGCTAGATGTAAAGTTAAACATGTGCACGTGTGATGTGCACTCAATTGTAAATATAAAAATAAGACTAAAGCCTAGTAACATCTAAGTGCATACATAGGGGTGGAAGTAAGGCTTGAACGTTGCACCTCCAAGATAGGAGACAAATTATATTACCACTAAAGCCACTACTGAGTGCTTTAGAATTTGTGTATTTTCTTTTTCAGATTCAGTATTTTGTAGGAAGCAAACATATAGAAACCGTGGGCACAAAACCATGGTTTTAGCCCGTGGTTTTAACCCATGGTTTCAGCCCGTGGGTTTAGCCCATGGTTTTTGGATGGAGAGACTTATAAAAGCCTATAGTTGGGCTTGTGTGGGGGCAAGTGATGTAAGTAAAAAAAGAAACTTTTAATCAAAGATTTGAGTTATCCTAATGGTGATGTATCTTGTCTCGTAAAACTAAAATCAAGGGTTCAATCTCTATCTCAATGCCTCTCTCTTCATCCATCTATTTATCTTCAATACTTTCTCGCTTACGTTGCTAAAAACATCGAATCCTTCCGGTCCAGGACCCCGGTGATCCCACTTCATTTCATGAACACGCGAGGATTTCCTCGACAACGTGCAACACGTTCATAAGTTTCCATTTCTACCCGACGTGGCTGAGAGGAACTACTCTGACATGTTCGATGGTATGCCGAGTGTCGTCTCCCGTTTCGAACACTCCTTGCTTTTTCGGTTTCTCCAAATACGAGAGCCATTCCTCATGACTCGTCATATTGTGAAATGCACATAAGAAATCAAAACCAGTCTACTTAGCTTCTTACTTCTTAATCAATTTATAGTTGATACAACGGAACCCATTTGGGTTGGCTTGGCTAAAAAGTGTGTGCTAAAAGGGTGGGTCGTTTTGGGCACACACATCCTAAAAAGGGTGTGCTAAAAGGGTGGGTCAACTTGGGTACGTGCATCCTAAAAAGGGTGAGCTAAAAGGGTGGCACAAAGGAACACATGCACACCACATTCCCCCCTTGCGAGAAACAAGAGATTGAGGGGCATGAACAAGAACAAGAACAGGACAAGTACCTAAACAAGAACAAGAACAAGAACAGTGGCTTGTCCAAGGAGGGGGAGCATCTGATGGCAGGTTTCAAATGGAAATCCATGGATGATTCTAGTGTGAGGCGAGGGTTACGCCATAGAGTGCTCAAAAAGGGTTGATTTATGCAGCCATCTCGTGTTTGAGGGTCTTGTTGAGGCGTTTAGTGAAGATGGCGTGGGGATGTAAACATCTACAAACACGTAGTTGAGTTGCAATGACGTTGAGGACATCCCCGTGGAATTGTTGGCCTTGATAGTTGGATAGGGCTAGTGACGGAAAACGAGCTATCAATCAGCGAATCGAGATCAATCACTCCTATGGACTGAGGGCCACCTGGACTTTGTTGAGGTGGGGGACAGGAGGGCTATCATGTCAGAGGGGGATCGAGGAAAGATCATATGGTGGTGAAGATCATGTGCGGAATAATAAAGGTTTTTCAGCTTTGCACAGCCATGAAGTATTATATGTGCATGTATTTTAGATGTGGAAACCTGGAAGAAACATTTACTGTCTTGGAGCATAATCGAGATGTGGTGTCTTACAACGCAATGATTTCTGGGTATGTGTGGAATAATAAAGGTTTTTCAACTTTGCACAGCCATGAAGTATGATATGTGCATGTATTTTAGATGTGGACACCTAGAAGAAACATTTACTGGCTTGCAACATAATCGAGATGTGGTGTCTTACAACGCAATGATTTCTGGGTATGTGCGGAATAGTGAAGGTTTTTCAGCTTTGAAACATTTGAGCAACAAATGTGTGTAGTTGGTTGACCTTATTGATAGCATGTACATGCTTTGGCAATATAGATAGGGAGAAATTGTGCTCGAATGAAGCTATGAAATTGGATCCTGATACAATAGTAGGATATGCACTGATGTCAAGCATGTATGTTGAAAGTCGCATATTGGAGGCTATATATTTCCCAATTCATCTCTCATTTTTGTAAAATAAGTGGGTTGTATTTTGTAGCAGATATGCTTTTTAAAACTAATGGAAGGATATCTTGTTTAAGAAAAACTAAGAAGGAAAATTCTCTATTCAATAGCTAATTAGCAATTGATAACTAGAAGCTAGTTACCCTATCAACATTTAGTTACATGTAATTAGTTACCAATAGCTAATAAGAAAATATGCCAATGCCTATTAGTTGCATTAGCTAGTAGTCATAATTAATTAGCTACTAATAACTAATAAGGAAAATACTATGTTCATTATGTATAAGCTACATGTGTTAGTAGCTAGATCTAACAAGCTAGTTAGTAGTAACTTTAACTAATACACTACATAAACTTTTATTCACAACTAATCTGCTACATCAGTTAATAGTTATGACTAAATAACTATTAATAACTACTAATTACACTCCATTAGCTTTGTTCACATCCAACTAGATACATTAGCTACCAATAAGTAGCGAGATATTTACTATTCATACCATTTTAGACACAACTAATTAGCTAAGGTTCAAATTAAACAATCATCTATTGGGCCCCCCACAATAACCTTTTTTATTTATGTAGGTTGATTTCTTTATTAACAAATGCATCTAACAAGTTTATTAAACCACTTTTTTTGAAGTGCTTGAAGAATTGATTCACATGTTGCATTGACCACGTACAAATGGATTTTCTCAAGGATTTAGTTAATCTACTCCATCACCATAGCTCCTCATTTTAGGATGTGGTATGCACTTGTGAATGTCTAATTTGTCAATCTAACCAAACCAAATAATGTAAGGCCTCAAAGCATATTTACACATCAATGACTAGTCTTTTCGATTCAATATTGTGTCCTCAAGGATTTGAGGCTATCTTCCACCATTACAAGTGTGTCATGGGTATATGTTTAGATTGTGGTCTTGCTAGATTTATGTGGCGTCTAAAAGAGTTTAGTGAAATTTTAATCCATGTTAAGTTGTTTGAAAATGTTGAGACAACTTACGAAGGCAAGGTTGTAAATGAAAGGATATAGTCAAAAAGTTTCTCAAACCAAGAGATTTGTCCTCTCTTTTTAGTGTCTCTAAAAAAGATCATTAAGCACAACATCATTTACTTATGGCAAGCCAATCAGTATAAGAGTTGCATATATGATTTTCCAAACATGTAGTTGTGTCAATGTTAGGTTTTGCAGAGAATTATGCTTTCAAGGAGCAAAATGAAATTCCATCCATTCATTGGTGGAAATGGTTGTTAGATTAACATTTGGAGCTTACACAACATTGGGTTTGGTCTTATGGAACTACATCACAATTTAAGGCTGAATGACCATTCTATTTTGTTGGGAAGTATCCCTATGACACAAGTACAGTGATGACATGGAGCTTTTTTGGGTCTAGCCATTGAAAAGGTGAACATGATGGAGCGGATATAGTTATAAAGCATGCACCTACTCATGAACAACTAAAGGTCGATGGTGTGCATATGAATTGTGCCACTCATGTAGTGAAATATCTAAGAAAAAATATGTCATTTAGTCCAATTGGTGTTAACTCATCACATGTTTGGGATATGAAACACTTATTTTGGGAAGGGAGGCTAGATGAAGTAAATATAAAGAAGACATGGGAATGCCAAGGAATCTTTGAACAACGATCTCTCTAGTCTTTTCGTGGTTATTCTATGAACAATCGTCGTTGTAATGTAGTTAGAGAATTTAGATGTTTTTGCTACCATTGCGTACAAGGAAGTTAGCAGCAATGTCCAAACAAAGCATAATTTCATAATTGGGTGTACTATACATTGGTGGACTAGGGAGCAATTTTATTTTATTTTACCAAAAAACCACTACTTCGCATTAGTTAGCAAATAGAATACAACAAAGTTTATCCAAATCCACAATGGGATCAACATATACAACTTGGAGAAACAATAGAAGATCACATTTTAGGGTTTTGAGGACACTCTTAGTGATGTCGTATATGTGGGTGGTGATAATTTTGTTGTAAACGTTGAAGATAGAAAATGCGAGAATATTGATTTTTACTTATTAAAATGTACATTTTCTAAACAATGTGGAACTCACAATATTGCAGATATGTACTTGGGGAAATATTGTATTTGTTAGATTCGCGTTCTACATTGAAGGTATTTTTTATGAAAGAGTGGATAAATATGATATATTTACAAGCTTTTAGAAAATAAAACAATAACATACATGTACTCTCATTTGGTGAGGTGCATCAAAATACCAATGTCACAATTTAAAAGCTACACAAATTTATACACAATCAGGGCTAATGTGTACGAGTGTATTTACATTATTATGTCATGAAATTTGTATCATCCCCTAGACCATATTTTATTGTAATATGCAAAAATCAATTGTGTGTTGAATACTCTTCTTTTATAATTTAAATATGCCTTAAATTGAGTTTGTTTGGTATTCACTGTTGTCTTGTCTAGCATCTTGAACATATATCTAAACCCTCTAGTATTTTGCATTCTGATTTTAATTTAGAAATTTTTCTAGTCTAATTTCTACAAATTAATCTTGTTTGGTATTTTTCCTACTTGTCATTATCACTTTGGTAAAATACAACTTCTGATTTAGAGAGTTTGCATGTCTAATTTTCACAAAATGATCGCATCTAGTATTTTGCCTACTCTAGATAAACACTTTGGTAAATCACAACTTTTTCTTATTTAAAAAGTTTGATAGTCTGGTTTCCATAGAATAATGTTGTTTGGTATTTTCCCTACTTGTCATAATCACTTTGATAAGATACAACCTATTTTGGTTAAGAAAGTTTCCATGTCTAATTTCCACAAAATAATCATGTTTGGTATGTTTCCTATTTTACCATAACACTCTAGTAAAATACAAATATAAGCCTTGTTTTCTATAGAATCAATTTAAAAATAATATACAAATCAATTAACATAATCATGACATTATTTCAACAATCCAACTCTTGAAATAAGATTGATAAAAAAAGTTTCTCAATTGTTCATTAATTACAAGGTGTTGCCAGATCACCTCCTTTTTTGGGAGAGTTAATGCTATTTCGAAACTGTGGTCTTATACTCACTGTGCCAAGCCTAGAAACGGGAAAATTCATAACCTAACCGATGGGATTCTATCCCGACGGTGAGGCAATACCCAACCCATGAGCTTACTTCCTCAAGTCGGAATAGGCTGAGAGTATAAATTCTATCTTGAGGGACAAATAATGGGGTGGGCTCCCTTGCTCCCGTTGTTGCAGCCTCCCCGATAGGGTTGGGGAGGCCCACATGATGGGCCATTAGCTCAGTTGGTAGAGTGGAATACATTCAAGACTATGTTTCTTGTTTAAAATTGTGATAAATGGTCAAGCTCTTCAAATTGAGTGAAACCTCCCTACATATGTTGTTTGCATACTCAATTCGGTATGGAGTACATAACCATGTTTGACAACATCTGTGAATGTTTAGGTATTGATGAAAATGTTGTGTATCCACCATTAATGTAGTATCAATATTATACTTTGGCCACTTTGCCAAAAATTCTTCTAGGCTTTTGAACCTTACATAATTTTTCTTTTCACAATTTTCCCTTGACCAAAGACACTTCAATTTTAATGCCCATTTTGATAAAACTCTAAGTACACACCTCCAAATATCATATGTATGTGGTTCATCACTCTGAAGAAAAATATCAAACCATTGCAAAACTCATAAAAAACAGATCTATGTCCTCCCTTGACTTTATCGCTTGCATATTCACAAGAAGTTTATCAAGCTTCGATATCAAAGGTCTTCTTTCTTCTTTCCTTGGTTTCAACTTCCATTCCTAAAACTCTTGTTAAGTTACACCAATGATTAGTAGCACATTATCTATTTTAATCAACTCAGGTTCACATGGGAACCCTGGTGCCCTCTTCCTCTTAAGACCCTTGATTTGCTCAGGTTTCTTTGGGTTCGGATTCAACCTCGCTCCTACACACTTGGGAAAGGCATGTTATTTGTTTGTATGCCTTGCTTCTAAGTTACAACATCTATCTTACACCAAAGACTCTCTATCTCCATGCTTGTTGCAACTTCTCAAGCAAATATGAGACCAATGATATGAGTTGCCACCTCTACCTGCAAAATTAGACTAGTTATGTCAAATGTTTAATCTACTGGATTGAGCTTGGTTGAAGATGAGCGGAAAGCATGGTTGGATATGATCAAAGGCAGAGAATTTTATCGAAGTGTAATACTCAGACTCTCGAACTTGTTTAGCACAAAGTGTGCATAGTCAACCACTCTCATCAGTTGTGCCCCCACGCCCCATCTCACATCGCAATGCATATGAGCTAAGTCGCATGGAAGCAATGATTCAAATGGAAGCCAACGGAATGGGATCTAACATTGTGTGCATGGTTTCCCTGTTCTGCGAAGAATATGGTTTTGTAGTTAGGTGCAACATGTGTAGTATAATGTATGAAGCGTGAGCCTCCACCATTTTTCCATGTCATGTTGCAAAAAGGCCTCATTTACGGAGGAATCTAGTGATGCATCATGATGCAAATGTGTTGCACCCCATCTACCAACCCACTTTTTCATATCTTGCATCCAACCATAACACAAAAAATTTGCACAACACTCACAAAGCTTTATTCTTTCCAACAAGGCTCATGTCCAGCCTCGGTCTACGCCCAATAGAATGTGGTGGTATGCATGCAAGCTAGGAAACATCTAGAGAGTGCATGGAAACTTCTACAGAGTGCATGAAGATGCATTCTCTAGAAGTTTCTTGAGAGTTCTAGTGATTAACATAGAATGTAATAAGTTGAAACTTATACAAAACAATAATGCATAGATGGATGTAGGTTGCCCAATAAGACCAGGAGGTCATGGGTTCAACCCCCTACATTCCATCACGTCTATGACAAACCTCCTCCATCGCCACCCGTGGAATTATCGACAGGTGAGGAGTACGAGGTTGACCGTATCCTCGACTCCCGCTTGTGTTGACGAAGACTTCAATACTTGGTCTTATGGAAAGGTTACCCTCTTTCAAACGCCACATGGGAACCAATTACACATTTACTGGCCGCGGGTGTTAGGAGGCAGCCTTAGAAGAGGGAGGATAATGTCATAGACATATGCCACAGAGGAAGGTAGGGATTGAACCTAAGACCTCATGGTCTCTATTGGGGAACCCTACCAATTGAGTTACATATGCATCCTTGTACCAAATCCAACTTCACGTAATGTAGATTGAACATTAGAAGTTCCTAGCTTGCATGCATCCTCATTTCTAGCTTGCACACATTCTCATGCATTCTCTATTGCATGCATCCTCATGTATACTATATTTCTAGTTGGCTTACATAGCCCTACCTTCTTGTATAAATACTCAAGTGCACCTTGATTCTAATCAAGGTGAACAACACCAGTTACGGATTCTATAAGTTGAGTTCTTGTTCTTTCCCTCTCTCTTGTTTCTAGTCTTATCTTCACTCTGCTCTATTATACTTGTCTGTGACATTAGGAATATTGAATTCACTGTTTTAGGTCAAAGCTACATCAAATCAAATTGAAACCATGTTACAAATAGTCAAAAACAATGATTTCATCAACAAAAATCAAAGGATGTCATCATAATCCCCATTATAGTGATGGGAGAAGTCGATCAATGTGAGAAATAGAGGATATGGCTTCCAAGAGATTATAGTTCATAACTTTCACACATATGAATGACTTATAACTTGTTGGATGCGTGCCCCGAGTTGGGCGAAAAGAGCCCCTCATCTACAATGTCATGAGGAACATCTCCTTCCAGGCATATATCAATTTGCCATTCTCCACCAATTTGCCATTATCATGTAAATTCAAAAACGTTTGTGTTCTGCCAACTCTTCAACAAAATGCATACATAGAGGGTCAAGGACAATAACATGTTGGACCTAATGATATTTCATACTTGTTATTTTTTGTGATCATCGACACCACAATGGTGATGCAAATTGTGATAGTGGCCCTAGCATGTGATGTTCAATGGAACGGCCAAGCTCTGTGTGACCACTTTCGTCGGGGGCTATGAAGTGAAATTAAGAATCTTTTGCTACACTTTCCAAAGCTTTATCTCAAGCAATTTTGTAAGCAGTTTGCTAGTTTGCTGTGACAATTGACTTTTTGAACTTCTCCCAAAAGAGCACACGACACAAGGTTCTCGATCTTTCCCATGATATGTAACACTAATGTCAGCCCCACATGCCTTGTCAAGTTCACCGTCTTCTGAGGTAACCGATACCCACAACCAATGGAGATGATTTGAGCTCAATTCAAGCTTCTTATTAATGCACAACATTGATTTCCACAAGAAAATGGTATATGCCTCTATTGTAGAGACCTCAACCATCTTATTTACCAGTGCCCAATGGAGGGTCCCCTACGACAAACCTACCTAGCAAACATAATTCAGAGCTCCCACCAATAGGAAAATGATAATGTCCGGTTAAAGTAGGAGCCATGCAACTAGACGACTTTTGGTATCCACATCTATCCCTTGGAAGTACTATTTTGGGCCAAAAAGACATGGCAACTTTTTATGTTATTAATATTAAAAACTACACTTGTGAGGATGCCAAGTGTGCGACTAAATGCAATTGTGATTGACAAATCTTGGATGATTATAGTGTTATATGTAATGTTATTACTTAATACCATCAAATTTGGGTTAATGTGGCTTGAGAAAAGAAATAAACCAAGTGCTTTATTTTATTGTGTTGGTTTCACATTAAGAAAGCTTGGCTTACTAATGCATTTACAAATATTTGAAACTCCAAGTTTTTTATTTTAGAAATTGTGAAAATTTGAGTCACTGATTATGTGTGATGGGTTGGAATTTTTATATCTGAAACTCTGACTTTTTTGTCTTTGAATATGTATGATCTTTGAAGTTTCTCTGGTCTCTCAATATTTGTAATTTTTGAATATTTTAATTTATGAATATATGTGATTTTTAAAGGTTTGGTCTTTGAATACATATGTGTGATCTTTAAACATTTTGGTCTATAAATATGTGTGATCAATGAAATTTTTGGTCTCTGAACATGTGTGATTTTTGAAGTATGAATATTTGAAATTTTGGTCTTTTAAAAAATCGGGCTAGGTTAGATGTAGGTAGTGTGATTAAATGCAATTAATCATATTAGAATTGGGTCGAGTTAGAAATATATCGATTAGGTTAGAAATGTATCAATCAGGGCAGGGACAGAACTGGGATAGAAGTAAGTTTTCGATTCACACACTTTTACTTGATAATGATCTAAGGGCCCAGGGGGTATATTTTGCACAAATGTCGAACCCATCCTTGCACTCTTCTTTGCTATTGTCATGAAGTTACGCGTGTGCATGTGAACGTGAGTGGACCACCAAGGACTTGAACTAGAGAGGATGGGTCATGGGCTTCCTGCATCGAAACCATGGATTTGTGAATGTGGGGTTTGTTTAGTAGGTTTTGACTATGTAATTGTAAGTAAAATTTACTTATCAAAAATTGAACACTCAATACTAGTTACCCTAATGGTTCATGCCTTGAAAGTGCAAGGTTTGAATTTTGCCATCCACGAATACATCTTTGTGGCACGTTAGGCCTACATAGTCATATTGTTGTTCCTATCTGGACATTGGAGGAGGAGAACATTGGAGGTGGAGAACGTTCTAACAAGGAGAAGACTCTAATCCTCTCCTCTCGCTTGCAGTTCTCGCCTGGTGGATAGAATCATGATTTGAAGATTTTGGCATGAATCTCACAACAAATTCTTTTAGTTGGGGTGTGAATTTCTGGATGTAGTAATTTGAGGGCTTGTCTTCTTGCCAAATTTGCTCCAAATGCACATAAGTTTGCGTTCCTCACATCACGACACCGTGATTCTCTCACCTCCCTTATTTAATATTTGGTTGCAAATAGACAAAGAGCCATTGTTATGTACTCGCAACATAGGTCATTAATATTTACAAATTAAAAGTAAATGGTGTGTTCACTAATGTTAGAAATGCACTATCACAATAAGTCTTTTAGAAAAGCACCTCTAATCAAGGGGCTCAGGAAGAATTATACATATGAAGCCCATATACTTTCATAAAACATATTACATCACAACGTTGACGTCTTGAGGCCCTAGTGGTGCGGGCTAAGGCTTTTGTCGCGATGGTCATGTTACCTCTTCTGGGGTGCGAATCATCCTAATATACATACGTCATTATGGGACCTCAGTGGTAGGTTGTCGATGTCGTAATCGTAGCTTGGGGGTGGTCGGGGAGATTGAGTTCTTCTATCCAATCTATTCACCTTTCTTTTACTTTAATTTGCTTTATTGATGAGTACGAGATTGTTAACATTCATGCCGATTTTGGGGCCACATCGCAACCTCGTCCAGTATGGAGTTAGAGATGTTTGCTCATGGATTCACAACACTAATTGTCGTGTGAAATTGCTGCCTCGGGCTGGCACTTTGAGACGTTTTCTCACCAATCGAGTAGTATATACATATATAAGGTCCTAGAGACATGAAAACCCCACACACTCATGATCTTCTTCCGGAAACTTCTTTTGCCGGCCCCCGGCAAACCAAGTCATCATCCTTGGCATCTACCTTGTCGTTGGGGCGACCAGCTGAAGAAGCTTCCGGAAGAAGATCCGACACGGCTGAAGAAGTTTCCGGAAGAAGATCGCCCGGTCCAGGCCGGCCGGCAAATCAAGTCTCTCCTTTCCTTCTTGCATCTGATCTCCACGTGGCTATGGCTATGGCTATGGCTATGGCTATTGAGAGCAGCAGCAGCAGGAAGAGAAAGAGACATGGTACACAGGAGTACCTCAACACTCCTCCAAACCCTAAAAACAAGGAGACAGAGACAGAGTCTGTGGATCTCATAGCCCCTTTTCTTCTTCTTCTTCTTCTTCTTCTTCTTCTTCTTCATCCGTAAGACAAGAGGAATCCGATCGCCTTCGCAGGAAAAAGGAGAAAGAGAAGAAAAGGGAACTGATAAGAAAGGAAGAAAGAAAGGTAGTAGAGTAGAAAGCTTAGCTTTCATGGAGGATGACTGCAACAACAGCAACAGCAGCGGTAGTAGTAGTGAAGTGTGGGCCTCCCTCCTCCTGTCTGCCACTAAGAGACGAATCTTCACCGCCTCCCATCACCACCACCGTCATCACCATAGCCTTGGTTCTTCTCTTCTCTCTCTCTCTCTCTCTCTCTCTCTCTCTGTCTTTATCTTTTCTACTCCTAACGCAGACGCAGACATACACAGAGATGTGATAGCTTCAAGCCCTAAATCCCACGTCAAGAGAAAGACACTTACACCCATACCAAGATAACATTTAGAGATCAAAATTCTAAACCCTAACCCTATTCGTTTTTCGGCGGTGTTGTCTCCTTAGCCTTTGCATGGATGCTCACAGGATTCAGGTTTTCTTAGGGTTAGATCGTTTTGAAGCAGCTCAATCTTGCAGTTCAAGCTCTCCCCTCAGTACCTTTCCCCCTTTTTTTTTCATCATCAACATCTTCTTCTTCACTTCTGTGTTTTTGTCTGAACTTTTATTTAAATTTGTCTCCAGAGGCTTTGTGTCAAGCTGTTCATCTCTCTGAAGCTCTCTCTGAAACATCATCCACATCCATTCTCCCTTTCCGAAATGATCATTTTTGTTCCTACCCATGGCCGTTACAGATTGATTCTGATTTCTCCATCTTTGCATGTGTGTGTTTGTTTAACAGATCGAACCTTCGGACAAGACATGGATGTGGATGACGATACTCCATTCGAGTTCATCTGTCCTTACTGCTATTCTGAGTTTAACATTGCATCCCTTTGCTCACATCTGGATGAAGAACACTGCTTTGAATCAAAACCTGTGGTAAGAGATTTCTCTCCTCTCCATATAATTTAAAGGCAATAGCTTCTCTACTGAGTAGCTGACTGTCACCGTCACTACCATCACCATCACCATCACCATCATAGCAATCATCACCATCAGTGTCACTGTCGGCATCGCTCCACTCTCACCACCACCGCCACCACCATCACTTGTCACTGTTGCCTTCATGACGATCATCATGGTCATCATTAATAGTTACCTTGATCACCATAGCTACTGTCACCATCTTCTCTACCATTATCGTCATCGTCACCGTCGCTGTCTGGACTACCGCTGATAACAACGCCATCACCTATCACCATCATTCTTCACCATGAGCTCAATTGAGCATGATCATCACTGTCATGGCTACCACCATCATGAACACTGTCACCATACAACCATATTCACTGTCACCATCTTCTCTATCATCATCATCACCCTCACTGTCTTTACTAGCATTGTTGTCATCATCAACACCATCACCAATCACCATCATTGTTGCCATGATCATCATTGTCTCCATCACCATCCTTTTTTCTTTTCTTGCAGCTGTGTCCTGTATGTACTGCAAGAGTAAACAATGATCTGGTTGGGCATATTACACTTCAACATGGAAACCTATTCAAGTTATCTTTCCTTGCTTCCTTTACTTTTCTTATCTTCTTTCTTGTTTTTGATAAGCAAGAAAGTAAAATATGGTTGATTTCCTTACTTCGCAACACATGCACGGCAGGAAGCGAGGAGTGCATAGAAAGGGATTGACCTCATCTGAACCTTGTTCTACATATATTTCACTCGGTAAGGATATTTCGTTTTTGGTGAAAAAAACACCAAATACTTTTCTGTAGCTATAAAATTTTGGCATTTGAAGTTTAAAAAACACCAAATACTTATCTGTAGCTATAAAGTTTTCTGCATTTGAAGGATATTTACCTGAAATTTGGAACCTTAAGGGCACTCTGACCAAAGTTATGGATATTTTTGGAATTTCTTTCCCTTTTTCACCTGTCTGAAGCAAGTTAATAATTGTCATTGTGACATTGTGTGGCAGATCCTCTTATATCAAGTATACTTTGTGATTTCTCAACCTCTGAGACTGGCAAAGTTTCTCAATTCTCTGCAGCTAGTGAAGAAGCTGTGAAGAAGAAGAGCTTATCTTCTCGACAAAAAGATACAAGGTTACAATTCATAACATATCATTTTATGTTTTTGATACATGAACATTACTTCGATGTTGATATCTCTGCTGTGGTTGAGGCTATATCATAATGCAGCACTATCTAATTGGATTTATACACTGGTGTGCCAATTTTGTGCTGATTAAATACATAGCTCCTGGGAAGGCATGGGTTTGTGTCATGTATATTGCAATGATTATATATCAAGAATTTGTTGGGGATAAGCTTTGTACAGTGTATTAATCATAAGTATGGCTTAAAGGTGGAAATATGATTATGGTTTTAAGTAAGCCAGTCAATATTTGCTGCGACTCATGTGATTGAAGCAGGTGCTGGAAAGTAATCAAGAATGGGTACTATAGGAATGTATTAAGACTGGAAATTAACATTATGGTAAGAAAGCCATATTATATTATATGAAAATTATAGGAAAGAGAACGATAGGAAGGTATTAATGTTGGAAATTAACAATATGGTAAGAGTAAGAAGGTATATGATATTTGCTATAAGCCCAAGTAAGGTGCTTTGAAAGTGATTGGGCAAGGGAATGAGAAGTAATTGTTGATGGTGGAAATATCATTGGGAAAACATTAGTCGTGCTTTGACTATAATATGTGCTGTTGCCTACGAGGTGGAATAAGGTTTTTGAATGTGATCATGCAAAGGAATGATAAAGAATGTATAATGCGAAGGATAGAAATATCTTTATGGCAATATTGAGCCAATAATGATATTTTCTATAGCCTCTGAGGCAGAATTAGGTGTTTGAAAAGTGATCATGCTACTAAGCCTCAGTTGCCTGGATTGACGTGCTGGGCTGAACCATGCTGCATCTTGTAAACTAGTACCTGAATGTTCGCAGCCTTATGCATTGTTTTGATAATAAGAATGTATGAAGTTAAAATAAGGGACAAGTAAAGGTATGCATTTTTTGCTATCGGACAGATAGAATAAGATGCTTGAAGATGATTAAGCAAAATATGAATCTCTTTTGGTTGCACTCGATGGATGGATGGATGTGCTTCAAGAATATAGGAAATGCTAAAATTCTCTCATTGGATTCTTAACAATATATTGATAAAATTGGAAGGAAATACTGGAATCTTTTCATTTTCTAGATTCAAGATCGGTCAATTCTCGGCTCTTTCACTGTTGAAAAACTAAAGAACATAAATATTACATGTATGAAACATTTTTACTCATATTAGGTCTTCAAAATAGTATACTAATTGCTTGCATTTAGTTGTGGATGGTAGTTTATTAATAGCTTGCATTTAGTTGTGGAAGGTAGTTTCTGAGAAAGTAAAACTATCATGCTCTAAACTCTAGTATATGAATATATGGCATTTGGTTGTGGAAAAATCTGTAAGGTTCATTGTTTCTATCATTATGATACTTGTATATCGGTTTGACAAGTTTGACTGACAGAAGGTGAATAGGGCTAATGCATATTTGTATTGATGTAGTTTGGAAACTCCAATCAGTAGGAGGAAATTGGAGCAGAAGGGAAGAGATGAAGAGCTTAGAGTAAAATTTCTCCAGCAGATGGTTCTTTCAACAGTATTCCACGAGGACTGATTTTTGGTTGGGAAGGTCCAGATCGACGCCCCAATTTAGTATTATATTCGTCTATCTACCTTTGTAATTTTGTTTTTACAAGAAATGACCGTTTATATTACTGGTGTTCAAATGCCCTTCTGCAAAAAAGAAAAAAGAAAAAAGTGAAAGAGCAATTGGAAGGAAAACTGTTTATGGGACAAAACATCACAGTATGTCTCTCAATGGAGACTTGTATATGAAGGTGTGTCCATGTACATCCATGTACAATAACTATTAGCCAAATCATTGGGAAAGTAAATTCACTGTTAAATATATGAAAATATTTCATAGTGCATTTCTGTTGAATGTATAATATTATTTGGATGGCTGGTTTATATTAAAGGCTTTCAGTTATTTCTTACAATGAATCAATGAGTTTGCAATACAATCTCTACATTGAAATGATGAGATTTGTTGTGCTTATGTGAAAGGGCTTGGTGTATTTCATCCCTTATTCTGAGAATGACCGACAATGTCGGTCATTTTCATTCGTAGCTTTGATCTCATTCATTTTGTTCACTCTTTGCTGTAATTCATCAAATCTTTTGATTTCATCTGTTATTTGGGTCTCTCTTAGCAAGAATGTAGTTGCTTAATGTCTATTGAACTAGATGCTTGGTTGCATGTTGGAGGTTTGATCTCTCCTTTTATGCTGGGGGAAGAGATAATGGTTTGTAGATGCTCATCTTGATGTTTATTGGGTCTCTCTTAGCATGAATGTAGTTGCTTAATGTCTATTGAACTAGATGCTTGGTTGCATGTTGGAGGTTTGATCTCTCCTTTTATGCTGGGGGAAGAGATAATGGTTTGTAGATGCTCATCTTGATGTTTATTGGGTCTCTCTTAGCATGAATGTAGTTGCTTAATGTCTATTGAACTAGATGCTTGGTTGCATGTTGGAGGTTCGATCTCTCCTTTTATGCTGGGCGAAGAGATTATGGTTTGTAGATGCTCATCTTGATGTTTATTGGGTCTCTCTTAGCATGAATGTAGTTGCTTAATGTCTATTGAACTAGATGCTTGGTTGCATGTTGGAGGTTCGATCTCTTCTTTTATGCTGGGTGAAGAGATTATGGTTTGTAGATGCTCATCTTGATGCTTAGGGATGTAACATGATAACTCTTTCTATGGATAGTGATCGACAACAATTCATTTCGGTTGGGAGCGGTTTTCTCAAACTTAAAACAAACCGAATTGAACTGTGAAACTTTTAAACTGAAACCATTTTAGTCAAAAACTGTTCAAACCAGATCTAGTAAGGAATCTTATAGCTCAAACCAAATAGTTTGAGGAATCTACAGAAACTTGTGGTTTCATCATTAAAGATGTAAAAACCATTAAGCTTTTAAGCTGTGAAACTCATAATTAGAATCTACAAGGAGAGACATTTATTGATTGTCTCATAGCCATGAAGCAGCTCATTGATGGAGGTCAACAGTGTAACAAACAGAGTTCATTGCTGAGGTCTTGATTCTAATGTCGGAAAATCGTCATGCACAAGCTCCTCATATATGAATACATGGAAAGTGGGTATTTGGATGCCCTGTAGAGTGGTAAGAGGTGAAGAAAGTGTGGTCGTGCCCTTGATGATTCATGAGGGTAACCCCAAGATACTTGGTGCACGAGTGCCTAATGGACAAGGTAGTGACTGAGAAGTTTGATACTTGAATCGAACCGAACCACGAAAGCGTTTAAACCGAACCGTTTGAAAAAAATCCAACCCGTTAAAACCGCGTTTCCCTGGTTTGGTTTTAGTTTTCAACTTAGGTCAAAAATCAAAATTTAAATTTTAAAGAATTTTCATTATTTCAAAATTTAAGGATTTTTCCTAAAATGTGAGAATTAGGCTTAAAAATGAAAAGTTTGTTTAAAAGAAATATTTAAAACCCATCAAATTGTTTTAATCGTGGTTTCAAACCATTAAAACGGAACCGTTTAAAAAAAACTTGAACTTGAATCGAATCGTTTAAACCATTAAGCCCTTAAGTCACAATTTCACGGTTCAGTACCGAACCATTGCCAATTCTTAACAACAAGCTCATGAACAATGGCGTCATTAGTGTGACTGCGAAGATACACGATGAGAAGCAAATCGTGAGTTATAGAATTTTGCTGGAATAATTAGATCAAGTGTTTGTTCCGTTTAGCATGTCCAAAGATTTGACTTTTGTTGGAATAATTTGAGGTTGTTGTGTCTTGTAGACAATGGTTAAATGCCGAATTATTTCCAATGTAATATAAAGCCAAGCCTTGATCCCCCTCTCTTTTAACTATTTTATGCTCATACTAGACTATGCTTCACAACGTAGATGGCGTGTAGTTTTTTTCTCCAAAACAAAATATCCTTCGATTAGTTTAAAAAAGGCATATTAGTTACAACGTAAAGGAAACCAATATCCTTCCAAAGCCGGTCTTGTGTAAGACAATGGCTAGCCATGGATCCTTCCCTTAAATGAGGTAAGGACATGAATCTATATACATCCAAAGTAATGGAAAACAACCAGATTATCTTACAACCTACCAATCGAAAGATTGGAATGTAGTTCCAAAGCTTCCTAAAACTTGTTTTTAGTAGTAGTCCATAATCCATATGTGTAAGAATATTATCATATTCAACTTTTAATGAACTCATCAACTCTGACCAAATGGAAGCAATGGTTTTTTTTACCTTGAAACATCCACACCTTACCATGCATTCTATAAATATCATGCAATGTTGTAATTCTTTGAGCAATTGGCATATTCCAATTCTTATCCCTATTTCTCCAACATGCAGCTCATGTAATGTCACATGAGATATGATGAACCATGTTGAAGTAGAACGCGATGGGCCGCGTTGGCTAGCCCACAACTATCCCTTAGTCAAATTATCCATACAAATTTAACCATCTCCTCCATTTTCATCTCCTCAGTCACATGAGGTGCATTGTAATTGTTGAATGTAGATGGGGTGTATTTGTTCCGGTTTTTGTATCAAAAAGAAAAGAAAAGAGAAGGATAAAACCAAAGTACTTTTCATACAAATTAAGGGTGATTGTGGAGAAGGAAAAACTCCAACTTTATTGTGTTGTGTGTCCTCAATGGCATACAATACAAAGCGGCAAAGAGTCTTTATCCAAGCAAATGATATGATGTGATCCTGCACGGTACTAAACTTACACACACAAAAGCGAAGATAAACTCAACTTAATGAAAACAAATGATCATAAAATAAACTAGTATCAACACAAAATCTAACTATAAAATTCTCAATGAAGTCAAGTTTCCAAAGGAACAACATAGTCTATGCTATGTGTAAAGAATCAGATATGATTCTTGTGAAGCGGAAGAGATGTGTATTATGTGTATATGTGAGAGGAAAGAGAAGAGAGAAGAGAAACACAAGATAGATTAGATAGAATGGAAAATAGAATACTCAAGAAGAAGGTATATATTGACAAGTAAAATACCAAATACAAAATGTAGCATTACAAGGAGTCACAACCTACTTAGTATGAAGTAGGAGAAAGGTGCTTTATATAAGGTCACCCTCTCTCTTCATTAACTCACTACAACAACTCCTCTCTCTTGGGGAATGTGAAGTCTCATAGTCATGGGGAATATAGAACTCAATATAGTAACCATTCGGTTAAGTACGCACTTTGAACGCATGGGTAAAGTGCGCACTTAACCCATGCTGCGCATTTAGGGGTTTTCCACCAAAAAAAGGGGTTTTTTGAAAATTTTTAGGTTTTCTTGAAATTTCTTCCTTCTACTCTCTAACCATATGTTTCTTGATTCGAAAAGTGATCAATTAATGTGATATAATTGACCTGAAATGTTTATGGTTTCAACATACTCTTGTTGGATATCATTTATTTCCCGATTCCATATTACCTTCGGTTTTTGTCTTTCTATTAGGCCTACCTAATGAACTTCCTTGGATGCGATGAGATTTTTCCTTGCATTCTCTTCCTATTGGCGACAGGTTTGAGGAATCGTATGGAGATGGAGGAGACAAGAAAAGAGAGAGGAGCAATGGAGAAAGCGTAGGCTGGAACAGAAAGAAAATAAACAAGATGAACAGAAAGAGAAAAAGAGGGAGGAGGGAGGGAGAGAAAGAAAGGAGAAAATTAAGAATGAATGAATTGAAGAATTGAGGGGAGGGGGGGAAGGGAGGGAGAGAAAGAAAGAAACATAATTAAGAATGAATGAATTGAAAAAAGGAAATGGATAATTTGGTAAGTAGGAAAGTTTATTTTCTCTAATCGAGAATCAAAATCCCAACTTGGAGACACACACATACACATACAACACATAACACAGACATAGACGTTACGACTGGAGAGACTGCCACCCACCATCACGTAACAAAATCTTTTAATTTTATTTTTTCGTAGAAACTCCTTTCTTTTATTATTTTGTGAATGTTTGAAACATAGTTTTAATTTCGTTTGATGTAATTTCATCATGAACCATAGAACGTAATATTCATGTTCGTGGAGGCTTCCAAATGTTTGAATACGTTTGGAAACGAACACGTTTGAAAGGGGAAAAATGCGTGGTCCTTTTTTTTCCCCTTTTTTGTATTTTTTTTTTTAAAGATACGTTGTCGCTTCCTCTCTCTCTCTCTTTCTCCCCCCCCCCCCCCCCCCACACACACACACAATCACAACCTACATACTTTTTTGGGTGGGAGGTGAATGAACTCTGTAATCCGAATTAATTAGTAATGAATGGATCCACAAAGGAATGAATGGCTTCCCAATTCTGATGCGATATGAGATCTTAAAGGGGGGCATTTCTCTAATGAGGATGTAGGAGACACTCCACACTCTCATTGGTTTTTCTGCTGCACCAATCCAATGGGGGACTTTCGGTGGGGTGTGGGCAAAGCTCAATTGGAAGAAGAGAGAGAAAATGGGTGGGGGGTGGGCTATGTCTGTATTATTATAACAAAAAAAAAGAGAATTAGCAAGAAAAAGGCACAGAGAGAGAGAGAGAGAGGATCATTCCTGCACAGGGGAGAAAAGAAACACCTTTTTTGTGTTTTGTCTCTTTTTTGTTCACTTGGGATTTTGATTAATTGGATAATCAGAAGAACAAGAAAGATGCTTGATTAATCATCATCATCATCATCATGGCGACAGATGCATGTGATCTATACATACTTGCACACTAATTTATGGCTTCTCAAGAGCATCAAAGAAAGAGGTTACACCCCATTGGAAATTACAATGGAAATGGTTGATAAAGAGGAAGATGTTGAAAGGTTATTGAACTTGCAAAAAGAGCGAGAAATTTTACATACTGAAAATTCAAATGATATCCTCAATAGTATGCAAGATGAGGACATTGAAGACAGTTATGTTGTTGGTAGTAATGAGGCACATTCTAGTGAGAGTCCTCAAACAAATTACTACGTCAATTGAACTAGTAGAATTTTTTGTTAGTGTCATATTTTCTTCGTATTCTCGAATATAAGCTTTATGAGTTTTTGAATCTTTGATGATAGTTTATAATGACATAGTCCACTTGTTGGGATTGAGAGTGAATCAATATATAATATAGGCCATATTCAATCCAATCAAATGTGTCAATCCAATCCAACTTGGAGATGATTTACCATACACGTATGATTGAATCATTCGCGCACGCGAATGCACGTATGGTTCATTCTATGTCATGAACAATGTAATTTTTTTGATCTGGATTTTGACCTCTATAAAATGCGCACTTAACCGAATGGTTACTGTATTTATGTGTCATAGAATATGTGTCATAGAATATGATTCTATGACACATAGTTAATGTGTAGAGAGTAGTGGTGTGACTCTTGACCTTTGAGTGATCATAGATTCTCAAAGGGTGTGTTCACACGTTGCACTATGTTGAGCTTGATTCTCAACACTATGTACAAAGATTAAGCCCTTCCATTTTGAGATATTCTCCAAGTATTATATAGAATAGGGTGTGAGAAACAACAAATTGATACCATGTAGAATGGGGTACAAAGAGATACAAAGAAACAACAAATTGATATTGTGGAGGATATCATGAATCTATACCTCTCATGTAATAAGTACAACAAATTATTTGACCTTCAAACATCTACACCTGCCATGCATTCTATAGAGATTGTGCAACTATTGGAGCCAATCTATCCTAAAACCATTGCCCCATGAAACGAAGCCAACTATATGTCGAACCATCATTGAAATGTTGTAATTCTTTGAGCAATTGGCCTATTCCAATTCTTATCCCTATTCTCCAACATGCAGCTCATGTAATGTCACATGAGATATGATGAACCATGTTGACATAGAACGCAATGGGCCGTGTTGGCTTGCCCACAACTATCCCTTAGTCAAATTATCCATACAAATCTAACCATCTCCTCCATTTTCATCTCCTCAGTAACATGAGATGAAGTGTAGTTGTTGAATGTAGATGGGGTGTAATTGTTCCAGTTTTTGTATCAAAACCAAAGAAATGGAGAAGGATAAAACCAAACTACTTTTCATGCAAATTAAGGGTGATTGTGGAGAAGGAAAAACTACTTTATTGTGTGTCCTCAATGGCATACAATACAAAGCGGTAAAGAGTCTTTATCCGAGCAAATGATATGATGTGATCTTGCAAAGTACTAAACTTACACACACAAAATATTACATGACCACTCATTCCATTGACAATCATCAAAAGCTCACTTTGTGTTATTCATAACAACCCCATCATCAATGTCAATCTTCTTCTTCCACTTTCTTGTACTTTCCCACCTTGATGATCACTAACAACTTCATTATCAACCTACGTCCTACACTGAGTATGGGTGATGTAACATTGAAAAGTGTCTTAAGATTGTTTAGCTTTACAATTATTTTCTAGGTTGGATGATGTAAGAACTCTTCAACCTTAAGATTGACAACTGTTCTAGTTGTTCATTGAGGAGACAAAAGCAATGCTTAGTATTAAAGTGAGTATATACAAAAACAAATTGGTACATGCCATATACTTTATTTTTAGCTTTTTGAAATGGTTGCAACATCTTTTAATGCATCCCTTATATACTTCAAATTTCATTGTTACTCTTAGTTGTAGCACTCGTTGATGAAATTCCTCAAAATCTTTTGCTCATGTTTTCATGGGAGAACACAACACGAGAGAGAGAAAGAAAGATTAGCTATTGCCCTAAAGTTGTTGAATATGACATATGAGACAAAAAATGAAGCATTGTTGTGTAGAGTGTGGAATTGCGCATTGACACTCAATGTTCATGGGTTCTACTAATCTATGTTGCAAATGAGAGAGCATGCAAAGTGAGAGCTATAAAGAGAGAGGATCGATTCATGGTAACTAGACGTATGAAACGAGCATTGGCAAAAATTGTAGAATGGAGGGTTGTGTTTAATGCCCTTAGAATTTCAAAAAAGGCGTTGGATTTTGAAACTAGCTTCACTTTTTAAATTTTTTGCAACGTTATACATTACTTAACGTGGTTGCTAGATTGTATGTTTACAATATGCTCACCAGGTCAAACTCTAAGCATGGGTTTGTTTTGAGCACATTGGGTTCCATGTGGATTAGGTTTAAATTGGTCAAGCTAGATATTGGTTACTAACACATTATCTAGGCCTAGGGTTCGAATTGCAAACGACTATTACATTATCAAGTTAGAAGACTTTTATTAGGTTAGAAGCGTTTTATCGGGCTAGACCAGGATTAGACTATGATAGATGGGTTAGAGTAAAGTTCAAATCTAATGCTAATCCAGATATTGTCATCTAACCGAGGGTGGATTAATACACATAACTCAAGATCACATGAATCTAACCCGATTATTATGATCTAACCCAACTATTATTATACACAATTTTTACCTGGTTTGCAAAGGTCAACCCAAATCTAATTCATGCATAAAACATGATTGTGGGGTTAGATATAGAATCACATAAAATCACACAAATGCTAGACTATATATTTATCAAGCTACAAATAGAGGACCACGCATTCCGCAATATGTTTAGAAATAACAATGTAGGTTAAAAATGTGAAGCCTATGATTCACACTTTTAGAGGTCTACATTGATACAATGGTGCATATTGCAATCGAATCTCGAATCATACTCTAAACCGTCCATCTCACAAATTGCATATAGCTACCTGTAATAACTATTTGGTGGTAGATAGACATGACTGCATCCAAACATTATGTTCTACTTTGGAAGTTTGATGAACGAATCCAAACGAAGAAAGCTTTGCCCGACAGATAAGAGTCTCAACAACATCTCAAGGGGCCGTAATGAAAGAGGGGTAGTTGGTCCCATTAACATATATATAGCCCAACTCTTTTTATGGTCCGAGGCCAACCAACACATGTACCCATTTTGTAATAGAGGTCCACATTTGTGGGTCAATCGTAAGGCATAGGATAACTAGTTTCGGAGTATCCTTCATTCGAACTATTGACATTGGCCTTTCGCATTGGTCCAGAGCGGAGGATGCGTGTATGTGTGTGTGTGGGATCCATGCATCCATCCATGATCCATCCATTAATACATTCATCCATTAATGCATCCATCAATGCATGGATGGATGGATGCATGCATGCATGTGGATCGATCGACGTGTGCATGGCAAAGCAAAGAAGATCATGTAACCAACGGTTAGTTAAAAAGCTCCCAATATGTATGTATGAGAGAGAGACATTTTTAGTTACTCCATGGACGGCCACGTGTCGCCATCGGAGGGGATTTGATCCGACGGTGGAGATTAGAGTTCCGTTACTTGAAATTAAAACGTTCAAATTTCTCATTTCTCCCACTCCAATTAGGGTTAGGGTTTCTGCTGCTTCTTCTTCTTCTTCTTCTTCTCCTTCTGCAATCTTGCTGGATTACTGAGATCCTTCTTTCCTGCTCTGATCATCTCCCATTCTCAGCCTCTAAATTTCATCTCAGATCTTCATATAACGGCACTCCAAATTCTTCAAATCTCCATTGGATCACAGAAACAGAAACAGAAACAGAAACAGAAACAGAGGAGGACGCCATGGCGCCTTCTCCTGCTTCCTCTCTCTCCATAGCCGGGGAGAGGGGCAGCTTATCGTTCGCTAGCATAGCTAGCCCCCGTGGCCTTCTCAGCCCTTTCCATCAGCAGAGCCATGGCGTGGCTTCATCACCCACAGGCAGTGCAGGGGGCCGTCGCTCATCGCTCAGCGGTCATTACGTCCCTGTCTCTCAGAGTGATGAGCATCATCATCATCATCAACATGGCGAGGAGGATGAAGCTACCTCGACGCTCAATTACACAGTCCATATCCCTCCCACTCCCGACAATCGGCCCATGTCCTGCACGCCTTCCGTCGCTCAACTGCAACAGCGCGGCCATGGCGATGGATCCAAGCCTTCTGCCGCCGCGCCTACCTCTGTCTCTCGGCAGCAAGAGTTCGTCTCCAACACCATCTTCACGGGGGGCTTCCAGAGCATGACCAGGGGCCATGTCATGGAGAAGATGACAGAGTGTGGGAGCTCGGCGCAGCCGCCCATGGCGTGCTCCAAATGCCCATCTGTGTGCGAGATTCTTGGTTGTGATGGGAAGGTAATGTGCGATGAAACAGGCGAGGCCATGGCTCCTTGCGAATGCGGCTACGCCATCTGCAGGGACTGCTACATGGAAGCGTTAGGATCGGGTGGGAAATGCAGTGGATGCAAGCACTTCTACAAGGCAGCAGATCCAGACAGACAGGACCTACGCCGACGCAGCAGAGACGACGACGACGACGACGAAGAAGAAGAAGAAGATGAGTCTGATTCGTTCAGAGTACCTCCTCCCATGTCTAAAGAGCAAGCATTCGAGCGAAGGCTGTCACTGCTGAAATCTTTCAAAGCGAGCAATCCACCTCTGCTGATGGGGAAGCACACCTCAGAGTTCGATCATGCGCGATGGCTATTCGAGAGCAAAGGGACCTACGGCTATGGAAACGCTGTGTGGCCCAAGGATTCGGCGTACCTGGGGGGAGGAGGGAGCGCGCCTCCGGACTTCGGGAAAGCTCATCGAAGGCAGCCTCTGTCGCGAAAGAAGGGCATCTCTGCAGGAATCATCAGCCCATACAGGTAAAGAATCAGAGACATGGTAGGGTTTTGGTGCAGACAGAATCTGTTATGTGACATCTCTGTGTTCTTCTACAGGTTGCTGGCCTTCTTCCGGCTCGCTGCAATCTGCCTATTCCTGACATGGCGGATCCGGCATCCCAACAGAGAAGCCATGTGGCTGTGGGGCATGTCCATCGTCTGCGAGATATGGTTCGCCTTCTCCTGGCTCCTGGATCAGCTCCCCAAGCTCGCGCCTGTAACTCGGAGCACCGATCTGAGTGCTCTCGCGGAGAAGTTCGAGCGGCGGCCATCGCCATCGAACCCTGCAGGAAGGTCGGATCTGCCGGGAATCGACGTCTTCGTCTCCACCGCAGACCCCGACAAGGAGCCCCCCTTGGTCACAGCCAACACCGTCCTCTCCATCTTGGCTGCAGATTACCCCGTCGAGAAGCTCGCCTGCTATGTCTCTGATGATGGCGGCGCCCTGCTCAGCTTCGAATCCCTTGCAGAGGCGGCCAGCTTCGCCAGGGTTTGGGTCCCCTTCTGCAGGAAGCACAGCATTGAGCCTCGCAACCCTGAGACGTACTTCCTGTTGAGAGGCGACCCCACCAAGAACAAGGTGAGGACCGATTTTGTACGTGACAGGAGGAGGGTGAAGAGAGAATACGACGAGTTCAAGGTGAGGATCAATGGCCTTGCAGAGTCGATCAGAAGAAGATCGGATGCTTACAATGCCCATGAGGAAATCAGAGCCAAGCGGGCGCAGATAGAGATGGCTACCGATCCTTCTCTGCAGGCTAAGTATGTGAAGGCGACGTGGATGGCCGACGGAACCCACTGGCCGGGAACATGGAACGTGGCAGCGAAAGATCATAGCAGAGGAGACCATGCCGGTGTAATTCAGGTAAGATCAAGAAAACACAGTAGAATGAAAGGGTTTAGAGATTAGGGATGAGGGTTCAGGTATGTGTGGGTTGGTTCATCAGGTAATGAATGCCTGTGATTCAGGTAAGCTCCTTGTTTCAGGAAAACACAGTGGAAAGATAGGGTTTAGGTTTAGGGTTTATGTATGTGTGAGCTCATCATCAGGTAATGGCTCTGTCTGCAGGTCATGCTCACCCCACCTGCGAGCGATCCCGTCTTCATCAGGAATTCAGAAGATCAGCTGATCGACACGTCCGGTATAGATATCAGGCTCCCGATGCTCGTCTACGTCTCTCGCGAGAAGAGACCTGGCTATGACCACAACAAGAAGGCAGGCGCCATGAATGCTCTGGTTCGAACCTCTGCCATTATGTCCAATGGCCCCTTCATCCTCAACCTCGACTGCGACCATTACGTCTACAATTCCCTGGCGATGAAGGAGGCCATGTGCTTCATGATGGACAGAGGCGGGGATCGCATCTGCTATGTCCAGTTCCCTCAGAGGTTCGAAGGCGTGGATCCGAACGATCGCTATGCGAACCACAACACGGTCTTCTTCGATGTGAACATGCGGGCTTTGGATGGACTGCAGGGTCCCATGTATGTCGGGACAGGGTGCGTGTTCCGAAGGATCGCGCTCTACGGCTTCGACCCCCCCAGGGCAACAGAGACCGGAGGCTGCTGTGGGAGGAGGAAGAAGAAGGTCCAGTGCAAGAGATCGTCTTGGCTGAATCGGCTGCGTCTGCCGAGAGGAGGAGGCAATGGTCTGTCTTCTTCTGGTCAGGCTATGGAGGGGGAGGAAGGCGAGAGCGAGGATATGGAAGCTCAGCTGATTCCCCGCAGGTTTGGCAGCTCGGCTACCTTGGTGGCTTCCATACCGGTGGCGGAGCTGGAAGGCAAGCCTCTGGCGGACTATGCGGGGGCTGCCAACGGCCGTCCGTCGGGCCTCCTGACCTCTCCCCACGAGCCGCTCGATGCGGGCACAGTGGCGGAGGCCATCAACGTGGTGTCGTGTTGGTACGAGGAGAAGACGGAGTGGGGGCTGAGCGTGGGGTGGATCTACGGGTCGGTCACGGAGGATGTGGTGACGGGCTACCGGATGCATGACCGCGGGTGGAGGTCGGTGTACTGCGTGACCAAGCGGGATGCATTCCGTGGCACGGCCCCCATTAACCTCACCGATCGGCTCCACCAGGTCCTCCGCTGGGCCACAGGGTCGGTCGAGATCTTCTTCTCCCGCAACAATGCTCTCTTCGCATCCCGCCGGCTCAAGCCCCTCCAGAGAGTGGCATACCTCAATGTCGGCCTCTACCCCTTCACCAGCCTCTTCCTCATCGTCTACTGCTTCCTCCCCGCGCTCTCCCTCGTGACCGGCCAGTTCATCGTGCAGAGCGTGGGCCTCACGTTCTTGGTCTTGCTGCTCGCCATCACCGTGTCCATGTGCTCGCTAGCCCTGCTGGAGATCAAGTGGTCGGGCATCACGCTCCACGAGTGGTGGAGGAATGAGCAGTTTTGGTTGACGGGCGGGACGTCGGCCCACCTGGCGGCCGTCCTGCAGGGGCTGCTCAAGGTAGTGGCCGGGGTGGACATCAATTTCACGCTCACAGCCAAGGCGGCCACTTCGGAGGATGCCATAGATGAGTATGCAGAGCTGTACGTGGTGCGCTGGTCCGCGCTCATGATCCCGCCCCTCACGATCATCATGACCAATATCATAGCTATCGCCATAGCCGTCGGCAGGACATTGTACAGCAGAGTCCCCGACTGGAGCAAGCTCCTGGGCGGCGTGTTCTTCAGCTTCTGGGTCCTCGCCCATCTCTATCCTTTCGCCAAGGGCCTCATGGGACGCCGCAGGCGGACTCCGACCATCGTGTTCGTGTGGTCGGGTCTCCTCGCAATCATTATCTCCCTCATGTGGGTCTCCATCTCATCATCATCCTCATCTTCTTCTTCTTCTTCTTCGGGAGGAGGCCTGCAGATCCAGCCATTCCAGTTCCCTTAATCATCCAATCAATCATCAATCCACTAAAAGCTAAGCTAAGCCATTCTCGAGATGCTTGCTTTGCTGTCAATGAAAGCTGTCAATGAAAATTCGGATTCTCAGTATGTTGTGCACCATACCATTAGCCACTTACTTTCTTTGTTCATCAGATAGATTGCTTCCCCTCTAGCAATCGAACCAAAAAAACTGTCTTCTTCCTCTCCATTCATTGTCATGATTGATCTTCTTTTTTAAATAATTCAATTGGCAAGAAAGAAAGATTCTTCTTCTTCTTCTTCTTCTTCTATATTTTGCTTGAAGTAGGTGATGAGGTTAATTGATCTACTGTTGCTAGAACGTAGATTTTAGGGTTTCTGTTGCGATTTAATAACGTTGCCAAGCCCCCTGCATATATACATGATTTGTCTCGGAAAATTGCTGTCATATCATTACTGTCCATGTCGAGTTGGATCATTGATATCGATCCATAAAACCGAAACCCTAATTTTTTTGGAACAAAAATCTAACATGAAACCGCGAATCCCCCTAATTGGATATCAAAATAAAATAAATACACACACCAATTCAGATGATGACGACGAATATTGAAAGGAAGACAATTCATTCCGCCAATTCGTTCCGACATCAGTAAAGAATTTAATGACAATGAATGAATGAATGAATCTTCTTCTGTTCTCTTCAAATGTTGGGCGATCGACATTCATGTTCGTTAAAGTTTAGGAACGGAGGAACATCATCCAACAATTAATAATAATATGAATTAGCTACTGTTTGTTTATTATTGATCACAATCACCAACCAAATAAATGTGTCTGTCTTGTCGTAGTAACAAAATGAGTGGGGCCAAATGAAGAAGAAAGTCCCCCATACATAATAAAACATACAACCACCAAATGTGGTTGTCCCATACTCTTTCTTTATTTACTACATACAACCACCAAATGTGTCTATCTAACTAGTTTGAAGAAGAAGTCCCGTGTCTATCTAACTAGTTTGATCTCCCAGACACACAAGTTTTGTCGGATCGGATCGCATGCTGTGTTCCTTTTGTCGGGATGATCAGTCAATCATGACTTCTATATGTATTTCTTTCGTGGAGCCACATGTTGTGACACGACATTCTTTCGTTTGCTCTGGGCTTGAGGTCAGGTCGATCCCCCGATATTTTCTTCGATGTTCTTTATATGTTTTGTGTATTCGTGATTTGGTAACCTGAGACCTGAGAATTTAATTTCTCTCAACAAGTGCTAGTAGTGCTAACAATGCCCACAAGTACATCACTAGGATTGTGGTGCTACCTGCATTCATTTATTGTGGTTTGAGCGATTCCAAGTTCCAACATCTTTCGTTTTTCGCGTCACTCCTTAGCTCACCGTCTTCTTCGGCTTCTTGTCATATTTCTACTGGTTTTGCTCTCTTTATTTGTCCTTGGATTTCTCTTTTTCTTTGTCAAGCACCGATTAGTAGTGGGCCTTTCGAAAAGGACTTTTTTGTCAACGAATACAACTAACACTTCCCTTGGAGCACCTTTACTATTTTGAGTTGATCTTTGAAAGGAGGCAACTTCAATTATTGAGCAATTCTTGTTGTTTTGGAATATTCTTACTCAATGAGTCAATTCTTTCCAATGAAAATGTTTTTTTCCTCCATATTGTTTTGTTGTCAAATGATCATAGGAGGATGTTTAAGTTGGAATGGGCATATCGTCACCCAATTGCACCAAGAACGCTTATTGTTCGATGACATATGATACTCAATTATAATATTGTGACGACATAATAACAAATACAATTGATACATTTAGGTTATTTTCATGAAAGAACTTCATGATTGATTGATCCACATCATTGTTATCATCAAATCAAAATTTATTTTACTACCACTATGACATGAACCCTAGGGAGAGGAAGAGAATATGATTAATCATAATGAGATGTGATTCAACAACTTTTATTACATAGCTTTTCTTATGGGGATAGACTTTCATTTTTACGAAACTACAAGGAATGGTTTCAAATGTTAACATTAAACTCTAATGATCTAAAACGAGCCCAACATCTTCTAAAAAAGCAAACCACTTTTCTTTATTTGTTTTAGGCTAACGTAGCCAAAATCTATCCATAGTTTGCCTAACTTTAACTTCAAATTGGAAGGCGTAATTGGCACCAACAATTCAAATCCTTTTTCTAGGTTTGTATAATTAAAGTATTGCAAGGCATGAGTAGCACAAATGATTCCAACCCTTTTCCTACTAGTCCTATAATATCTTCTTGTGATATGATTGCCATGAACCTCTATTATGAAGTGTGACATGTACAAGTAAAGCACGATACTTTTCATGGCCTAGATATAGTTGTTGAATATCAATGATTATTTACAATAATCATCCATGGATAATTAAACAATGAGACATAGATAAAGGTTATAATTTATGAACCTCTATGTATGTGTGTGAGTGACATGGTACAATTAAAACTCCATACTTTTCATGACCTAGATATAGTTGATGAATACCAATGATTGTTTACAACAATCATCCGTGGACAATTACACGATGAAACACGGATAATTCCTCTGAACCTCGGTATGTGTGGATTATACAAATAAAACACACCATGGGTAATTGTTATGAACCTCAGTACATGCATGATTCCCAATAACAAAATTACAACATTTTTTATGCCCAAAATACAATCGTTGAATGTTGATTGCGTTGGAACCAGAGCATCCTCATTCTGTGTATACACAAGTTTGCAAGGCGACTGAGCTATTTCTTTTAATTTTATCTTTTTTTGTTTTTACGTAAGTTCAATTGACTCTTAGTCACAAGTTTTGTGGAAGTAAATGGCTCGGCTTTAATGATTTGAAAGAATATTTGTTTCAGAGATAGGATGGAAACGTATCATTCCTTTCCTTATCATTATGCCCTCCTATTACAAAAAAACGAGACTTGAAGAGTGCTTAGGCCCATGGATCGCAATGCACTTAATGCTCTCGATGAAATGATAAGAGAGTTTTTTTACGATCAAACAAATGTTAGATTTTCTTTTTCTGATGTTGGAAATGAACTTTTTATTCTAGCCAATTTTGGGGCTCAAGAATCTTGAATAGGAACAAGCTCCAAGTCTCCACCATAGATGGTCGGGATTTGATCCTTGTCAGCCTCTTCTAGTAGCAACTCTTCAACATTGGCATCTTCCACAAGCATTACCTAGAAGTTGACAAACCAAAAATTATAAAGTGTGTCATGACAATTTATTTATATACTCACAAATAACTAGCCAATTCGACAAAGAGTTGATTGAAACCATGTGAAAAAGTGAACCTTTTTCCTTGTGTTTTTGTCTATAAATGGAGACACAACCCTCCATGCCCCCCAAAATAGATATGGCAAATGCACTAAAAACAACTTCCTAAGCCGTTCGGGGTAGTGATTCTGCAATCATTTCAAGAACCAAAGAAAAGAGAATATTAAAATGACATAGAGAGCACGATTAAATTCACAAAAGCTTCTCCATTTGTGGGATGAGTGGCACGTCTAGCGTGTCTATAAATCATTTATTATTTCTTTTGTTCTACCGAGGCACACTGATTCATAAACATTTTTCGGCATTGTATAATAGATCTTTACAGGTTCGTTCATTAATAGATCTTTCCATTCTGGCTATGTCTAAAAAAACAAAACATACTTGCCATTTGACAACGTACCAAACTATCAAAGTGAGTGTTTACATTTTTACTATGACTATTGAACCATTCTATGAGGAATCTACATCATCGTTTTGCTTGAGAAAACAAAAACCATGGGCTCTGACAATTGATGATGCATGAGATTATTCTTATTAGGGAGCATAGGGAGGAATCGCAAAAATGCACTAGAACAACAACAATTCGGATATCGCGCTCGTTTTTTACCGTTTCGATTGAATGCAACAATATAAAGTATAAAAGAGAATCAAGAGAATTGTGCATCTTTAGTTGAGAGTTTTGTTTACTTGTAATAAGTCAAGCACTGCTAAGTAACCTTGGATGTCCATGTTTGCTAATCCCCAGTCCTTGAGATCTCCTATGATTGTGAATTTTCCTTCTTCGCCTTTGTTACTGCATTCAAAAAACCAAGGGCATTAGAAACACACAACAACAAAATTGTGCTTGTTTTGATGAAATCAATCCGAGGAAGTAAAATACACGAGCCTTCAAACCCTAATACCTCATGGTCGCTTTGTCGAACGTATAAACGAAGTAACCTACATCAACAATCACAATCATTGTCGAACGGAAGAATGTCATCACACACTATGTTTTATCTTTCTCCTTCATATGAAGAGAGAAATTATTGTAACTAGGGAGCATAGACATACATACGTTTGATTTCTTCGAGATCTCGTTCGTATGCATGATGCCTCGAGGTGAGAATTACAATAATCGGGCAACCATACTTGTCGTGGCCTTGCATGAAGGTCTGCTTCCTGTCAAGCTCTTTGGTGATCCCTTGCTTGTCGATGAATCCATGGGGCACAAATGACCGTCTCCACTTGAGGTGTTGGACCATAAACTTTGCAGCCTTCACTTCATCGTTGTCTCTCGCGTGTAGGAACCGCAAGAAATCGGCATCTCTGATGCCCTATAATATTTAGGGAACCGAGACAAAATTGTCGTGAGATCCGAGAGAAAAATGCACCAAACAATTGAGTTAGATTGATAGTAGCATAGAAACAAAAGTTCTAGTTCAATTGCTGAGGGTACCACAAATCAATGAGTTTCTGGTAGTCACACACATACACAAGATTCTTAAAATGGGCATCCGATTTAGGTTCTTTTTGGAAGGAATTGAAATTAGGGTTTGTTAAGGACTAGAATTAGGGTTTTTCTTTAAAAAGATTGGTTTTAGAAAATGGGCATGAAAATTAGGGCTTGTTTTTTTCTTTTTAATGAGCATTAAAACATAGGTAAAAAAGTTAGAATTAGGGGTTGTTTTACATGTTGAAATCAGAATTAGGGCTTGATTTTCAATTTTATTTTGAACTGATTTACTTTTGTACATACCTCTGCGGAAGGATCCATCTGTAGAACCAGAGCTTTCATGGAAAGCAAGAGCTCCATTAGCCTCCAAGGGGGGGGGGGGGTTGAGAATGAAGCAAAAGTATATCTTTCTCTCCTATTTATTCTCTGTCTCTGTGTTGTTGCCTGTAAATCTTTGAGAGAAACAGGGGAATTAAATGAATGAAGGTGAAACCGTGTAAAATACAAGGGAAAGAAGAAAGTGGCCAAAGAGAAATCAAAAACTTCAACATAATCTAAGTTTCTTATTTCTTCTCCTTTTCAAATACCACAAAGATTTGTGTTTTTCATACATATATTTATATACGAAGACAAGTAAAGAAAAAGATAAGACAAGGACTTGAGCACTAGCTCTTTTTTTTGGTAGCAATTTAGAAGAACTTGTCCCACAAAGTCTCGCTCGTGTCTTGGGTTGGTTTGTGGCCATAGATTTCGTTCTCATTGAATTTTCAAAACCTTTTTTTGCCTTCACTCCTTCGACGACGTCATGTTGAGATGTGGTTCCAGAATCGTGCACAACTTTTTCATCGATAATATATAAAGAGAATGATAAAGACATATAGTTGAACCTGCACACACATTGGCTCTTTTAGCAATTTTTGAGAGCCCACAACAAATCAAGCCCGGGTTCATGTGTGGCCATATATTTCAACTTCTTTAGCCCTAACCCTAACCCATCTCACGTCATATTAATATTACTACGTGGCTCTGCAAATGTGCTCACCTTTTTGCAAGAAGAAGAAGAAAAAAAGTAGTTGACATAAATCCTGAACCTATCTATGCTATATTGGTACCTCTATATCTTAAACGTAGTTTGGTTGGTGGTTTAATGTACATGACATCTAAACAACCACTTTCTACATTTTAGACAAAGAACCCATCGAGCAAAACTATCTCTTGTTGAGGGTGTGAGATGTGATCCACGAGCACAAAAACAACACAAAAATACAAAATCAAATATCTCCAACTAATTTGATTAAACACCAAGTGTAATTGGATACCTTTTTTGAGCTATTGATTTGAAAATATTTGATTATTTTGGATTTACTAATGTGGCTATTGGGCTTAGTTTTCAAATTTGACCATTGAGCTATCTATGTAAAGTTTCAAGGAAGACGAACTAATAGTTTACCAATATAATTGATCAAATAGACCAAACTCAATCCATTTTTGAAACACTCAAAGCATCACCCTGATTTTTTCATTCATTGAGTTGGTTCCTTTCCAACTTAATGTAGTTAACTGTATTTTAACTAGTGTACTTCATGTATGCATTGAGGAACAAAGAGGGTATGAAAAAAAAAAAAACTAATGGTTACTTTTTTCTTTGAATACTCTTTGAATTTTGTAGCTTTTTCAATTGCATTGGGTTTTTTCACATCGTGTAACAACTCTTTCTATTCCTTTTTCCCTTTCCTTAGTGCTACACTAGTTTCTTAATTTTCGACCAAAAGATTAATGAATGCACACTTCTAAGTGGTGTCGTTTATGAGTTTGAATCGCACATGTTCAAGATGAGGACATTGGGTTAGAGGATGGAGTTGAGAATATTGGTTGGTCGAGAGGCAAATATAATGGATTGAACTAATGACTAGCATTTTTAATAAAAGAATTGGTTCACCAGCAAAACTAGAGAGAACAGAGTGCGATTCTTCCCTCGTAGAGAAATCACTATAGCTTTTGGGGGAAGAACTGCATTGCGGTTCCCTTGGAACTATTGACTTAAGAATTCGATGACTCATCGATAGGGCCATGCCCAGAGCGATTTGAACTATCCTGGATTCGAAGTTAGGTGCTTGAGCTACAGACACAAGTTGACCGTACAAACCGAACAGAGGATATAAAATCTAACATGATGCTTAGAAGGTTATAAGATCAGACCAAACATTTCCAAGAAAATGAATGTAAAGCATTGAAAGAAAGAGCGTTGCTTAGTCGCTAGCTTTGGCCGCATTTACGACGACCCAAAGATGAACTTGCGGGTCTTAGCTTATTACCATGACAATGTTATGGATTGACTGTTACTTGTGCTAAGTAACGAGTTTTAGTTTTGGGTGTCATTTTCGAAATATATATAGTAATTGGTTCATGTCAGTACAACCCATATGGCACCCTCTCTTAATGTATTACTCTTGGCATGGCCACGGCTGGGTAGGTGCAAATTCTTCAATCTATGCGCCTGCTGCCCTATCATATAGTCTATTATATATATAGGTGAATGCTCACTGCCATGAGTACCAAGGACGGGAAAGGTAATGTATAACAACATATATGTTGGCATCAAGATCCAAATTTCGTCATTAGATGAGAGAAAACTGTTGATGGGTGGGAGGTGGAGCGAAGAATGGCTCCAACCCCCTCCCAAGGGCGTTCGAATGTGAGAGGAGAGAGGGAGAGACATATAGAGAATGAGAGGAAAAATCGAGACAGACACAGTTGAGGGGTAACTTCAATATATGTCTCCTTTTGATGCCCCATGGGTGGGGTTTAAATAGTACAAGATATGATGAAGACATTACAAAAAGCCGAATGGGGGTAGTTACACCTACTTACCCCACTCTTTTATATTTGTACACATCAAGCCAAATATGCATGACATGTACACACACGCGCGCACATGATTTGTGAAAGTTGTTCCTCTCATATGGATTACCCATGAAAGGAAAGATATAAAGGCTCGAACCGTTACTAAAAACTATTAAAGAGTGTCAAGAGAGAGAGAGAGAGAGAGAGACAGAGAGAGAGAGAGAGATAATTGAATGGAAAGTATTATATTGCACTAGAAGATGGATTACAAAGAAAGCGCTCTAGAATGGTGTTGAACCAATTTGGTTTTGAGATGATTAATAAATGCCTATTTATAAGTTCCTATAGGGTATTCTAGAAGGTTCTCAAATATAGAGTATTCTCAAAATTTCTAGAATATAGAACATGCTAGAATATTCTAGAACTTTCTAGAATACAAAGTACTCTAGAATATTCTTATGATATTCTATATATTTAGATTATTTATTCTTTATATTATGTATATAAACATATTATTACAATGGCTAAGGATTTGACACGTAATAACAAGGTTGTGGGATTAAATCCTTTTGAGGCATCATGTGAGTGTCATCATGACACTATCCCCCTTCTTCGACGACACGTATCAAGGGTCATATGGTTTGTACTAGGACCTGGTTTACGAGGATATTGGCAATGAAATTCGGTGACCATGTCCGCGGCATTGGCAAGATTTGCTGCAGGTTCCCAAGTTCGATTATTGGGTGTATAGCCTAACCACTCAACCAAGTAATACAACTTGTTGCGCACGAGTTTGGAATCGAGAATGACAACAACCTCAAATTCTGGTCCTTCCAAGAACTCAACAGGTTGTGGGGGAGTTGTAAGACGACCCTGAATTGAACTTGTGGTGTAATTTTCCAAAAGGGATACATGAAACACCTAGTGAAGACGCATGTGAAGAGGTATGCCAAGAAGAAATGCAACATCACTTCTCTTACTAGTGATCACGTACGGGCCAAAGAGTTGGTAATCCAATTTACCGCAAGGCCAAGTGGTCTTGATGTTGTTTTGGAGAAGCCATACAAGATCCCCACCGCGAAACTTTACGAAGGAGTCTGGGCGATGACGATATGCAATCCTCTTGTGTGTAAGTTGAGCATCATGCAAATTGTGGAGAATCGTAGCGTGAATTTCTTGGAGGCGACTAAGACGATCCTCAACAACAGGGTTGGTAGGAACTTCCAGATGCTCATTCATTGTCCAACGAGGATGGCAACCCGTTGTCGTGGGAAATTCCGGCTACGGGGGGGAAAGGTAACCGAATGCGCGTGAACAAGGGAGTGCGTGGATGCACTCAAATATGCTTTAATGTATAAAAACGTGTAAATAACATAGGATTAGTAAATACTAGGGACTAGGATTTATTAAGTACTTTAAGTGTTCGCACGGATAGAGTGGAATATGGGAGTTTGACGCGAGGAGATCGAGGAAAATCTCTGTCTAGAGCGGCGGTTTAATTACCTGATGTAACAACCCTCTCTCTCCTTGGTTTATAAAGGGAGGGAGAGAGGACTGAGAGGGGGTATCGCGTTTTCTTTTGGGGAGGAGAATGAACTGATGTCAGTCCGGGAATCGAGCACTTGCCCTCTGTCTTTGTATTCTCTGTGTGGTGATTTGTTCGGTCGGATGCCTCTGCTCGCGTAGGAAGCTCGTGTGCTCCTAATAGAGGCTCCCCGTTGCATCTCAGTGCTCGCATGCATGCATTGTTCGTTGATCCCGGTAGAGTCAGTTGTGTTCTGTGCGGCCATGAGCCTAGAGTTCCCGGTCACGAACCGTCTATCTCTTCTTCTTCTTCTTCTTTTACGCTCCTTGGTTCGAGGTCCCCGCTGTCCTGCCCAACTTCACACGCATACACGTAATTACACGACATAACTTTGGTGAACCCGACGTGAAACATGCGGAAGAGGAGTTCCGAAGATGAGGGGAAGTGATCTCGCCAAAGCCATGACGGTAGCTGTTGACCCCCTAGTAAGCGCTCGTGAGGGCACGAGTGCCCTTGACAGGGCCATCGGATCGATTGTTGGCACAATAGGTCGATTTGGTGGGAAGAACGCGACAAGTTATCTTGAGGCCAACCGGGCCGAGATGTTAATGAGGGACATCCTAGAGGACAGACGATTGTGGGTGCTACGGAGGAAGATATGTTTTGTAGTATGCCAATTTCTCTTGGAAGAAGTGTTCTGCAGGTACGGGTGCGTAGGATAAGTGATTGCGAATCGGGGAGAACTTGACTCTGATAAAGCTAGGGAATTCTTCGCCAAACATGGAGTACGGTTAACACTAACCAGGACATACAATCCGGAAGCCAACGGGAAGATAAAACGAGGACATAGTGCAATCATTAAAGCAATTGCAAAAGCATGCGACGGAAGGGTGAAGAATTGACCGCAGATGCTTCCGCATGCACTATGGGCAGGTCACCCAACACATAGTTCCGTGACCGGTTATATGCCAACGGAACTTATGACCGGCCAAGCACTGGTAATGCTGGTGGAACCCGCAATTGCGACATGGACAATCCTGCCATGGAAGGAAGGTATGAGCCGGGAAGAACTACTAGTGGTTCACATACGCCAACTAGAGAGAAGACCGGAAGACATAGCGGAAGCAATACGCCGACAACAAGAAGTGCGGTTCCTGAACAAAAGGCGATTCGACACAAAGCACCGTCTACGACCACAGAAGATTGAAGAAGGAGATTGGGTGATAGTCTATGACAGTAGTTTGGATCATCAACACACAATGATCCGGAAATTCACTAAAAGGTGGTTTGGATAATACGAAGTTCGGAAAGTTTTTGACAACGGGACCTACCAACTAAGTGAGTTTGATGGAATAGTACTACGGGTGCCTATAGCGGGGAAACGGGTGAAGATTTTCAAGAAGTGAATTGACGACGAACCCTGCGTGACCTTAGAAAAGACCGTCAGTGAGGAGCAATAGGGGAATAGACAGAGGGTGATTCGGATGAAGAATAGTAACAAGCAAGTACTGGAAACTTTGGCACATACCGGAAGATGCGTAGGTTTGGAGGGGGTGAGTGTCATCGTGTACTTTGTACACTACGTAAAATATGTGTGGAGTACCTGATTACTAAGTATAAAGAAATAGGAGAAAATACTACAATAATTATTTTACATGCATAAGACAAGATTTGAACCTTGTACCTCCATGTTAACGATTTTAAGCTTTACCATAGATTGACATATTCGCATTCGTCGGGTTTCCCATTCGAATGCAAACGAATACGAATACGAATGGGTAGTCAAGTATTCAACCGCGTCGTACCACATGCATCGTTGGTCGACCGGAGACCTCCGGTCACGCAACTATCCCCCACTATCTCTCCAAGCCTGTGCCATCTGGAGGTGACGTACCATCTTAGTTAGTTCTTCTAGGGCTGTGCCCCCGGATGGGCCCTTGTCAACGTCGGTTGGAACCACACCGGACTCGATCCACCTTTGTTCAAGCCGGAATCAGTTCTTCTAGCTTTTTCCCCGCTGCCGGGCCTACTGCCAACGGACCCGCGTCGCTCCACTCACGCCGCTTGTCGAAATGTCTACAGACCCTTTTTACCACGGCCCAATCAGCCGTGAGACCTTCATCTGTCTCTAGTAGGAGACCCACCTTCTCCCTATCAAGCAAGTTTACCGACTTGATAAATAGGAGGACATGACTCGTATCGAGCATGGGCTTGTCCAATGCCGAGAGTCGAGCAAACCATTTCTCGAACTCTTGGAGGAGCACTGATGTGTTCCTCCCCTTCCCAGGGCTCTCAACCCACTCCATGAACTCCCGCTTTGACAGTCGAAGCGAGTCATCGAAACCATACCTCCCAGTTTCGGTAGCCAGCTTGACACTCGAGCACCTCTGCGTGAATGCTCAGGGACACCTTCTACTTGGTTTGTCAGATCTTCCCGAGCTAATACCAAGTACTTCTTTTGTCCGATCCCGGTTGGCATGGCCACAATGTCAACCATCCATTTGAAGTTGATTGTCGGATGTAATTCATCTCGGTATTGAACTCCAGAGTAGATTTGGCATTTCTCGCAGCTTCCTGTGAACTCCACTACATCTTTGTACATATTCTTCCTCCAATATTTTTGCTTGATCTTCGCAAATGTTGCCCATGTTCCCCGATGTCCAGCCCAATCAGATTCGTGAAATTCGGATATTATTTGATTTCGTTGCTCTTTTGTTCCAACTACCCACAATGGTATGCCATCCGGTTTTTTCGGCTCCCTCCAGATTAATCCATTGTTCAAGAAGAACTTCCAGACTTGCTGCTTCCTACTTTGGATCTCGACTCTCTTTTCCATATTGTCCGATGATTCCTCGATTTCTTGTAGCACCTTCCCGATCATCATGGTTTCTCCCTCGTATTCGGCTTCCCGAAATTCTCGGATTACGTTCACCCGACATATGTGCTCTGAAGTAAAGTAGTTTTCGGAAACTTCTTCATTATTGGATTCGGCTATGTTGTATCCGAACCATGCCCTCGACAGCATATCTGCTACCACATTGTCTTTTCCGGAGATGCGTCGTACCTCCGGATTAAGTGACTTTACATATGCAATCCATTTTAGCATAGCCATATCCGGTATCGTACAACACCACATCATCCCGAGTATCGGAAGACAATTCATTTCGATCACTACTTAAGCTCCGATCAAATAATCTCGATCGGATTTTATCACCGACACGACTCCCCATAATTCTCTTTTAACTTGTGCATATCCTCATTGCCTTTCGTTGAGAACTTTTGCTCCAAATCGGATCAGATATCGTGAACCATCCGAGTCGACTTGGTTGATGACCCATCCGATCCCGGTCTGACTTGTATCAACCGTTACTATGATTGGTCAGTCATAGTTCGGTTTCTTAAATGCTTCTACCCTTCGTAGTGTTTTCTTGAGCTTCCTCATGGCTTTGGTATGTTCCGGCCTCCATTAGAACTTCGTACCCTTCCGCAGCAAGGGATAGAGTGGGTCCGCAATGTGTGCATATTGTGGAATCCATATGTGATAAAATGCACATGTACCAAGAAATCTACGGACTTCGGATTGTGACTCGCATATTTCTTTCATACCTTGAATCGCATCGATCTTGACTGGTGACGGTCTTTGGCCATAGGGCCCACATAGATGTCTGACTACCAATATCTCTTCTTGTCTGAATGCCGATTTCTGTCCTGAGAGTAGCACTTTCTTGTAGTCACGAATATGGTCAACTATGAACTTTCAGCATCCTCGATCATCCATAGTCTCATCTTTTTCTTCCACCCCACATCCTTTCATCGGAATGTCATCTAGGAACAACATTGTTATCTTCGGAGTGCAGTCTCGCAGCACCTTGTTCATTGCATTCATCATATGTGCGACCGCGTTTGTTGCTCCTTGTGGTAGCGTGCACATCCGGACTAATCCTATTGGTGTTCACATTGTAGTGATATCTTGACTCTCCACGGCTAGTTGGAATTGCTCATACATGGAGTATATCGCGCGTCCGGCAAACGCTTCTGCAAATTCGTCCAATATCAGACCGACTCTAGAGTTCTGGATCGTGACCTTGTTCACCGGTTGCAAATCTTGAATGAATCGGAGTGACCCATTCTTCTTGGGAACTGTAAACCATCTATTTGAGTACGGAGCGTTTGATGGCTCTAGAATCCCCATCGCCACCTTCTCCTTGAGCAAGTCAATGATTTTTGGAATATGCGCCCGTGGCACCAGAATTAGCTTTAGGTTCCACGACACATGATCAATCGAGAAGATCACCATGAGTTCTAACATCTTCAGATCAATGCACCCTATCTCTCTTGATGTGATTGTGAATGCTTTTCCATGGTTCTCCAACATCTCATGAAATCGTTCTTCTTTGTTCCATAAGAGGAACCCACCTTCACCGATCTGAAGTTTCTTCCGGGTCTCATTCGTGAAGGCATGTCTGATATCCATGGACTTCCGAAGTGTCAGATCTCTTGAGACTTCTTTCCTCTTTTGTTCGCTATTGGCGGGTAGCAGTCCCGCGGATGGTTTCACCTTCTTTTCCACAGTCTTATATTTTGTACATACCATTGCTTCTTCTTTGTGGAGCGCATCTGGCCCCATTTTCGCAATGATCTCGTACATCTTGACCGATTCCACCGGCACTACCTAGTCTCCCTGGCTATTCTCTTCTGCAAGCTCTTCAAGCCATTGTTGCGTGCTCCCATAGAACACTTCTTCGACTACTCCCACAATTTCTTCGTCTTCTTTTATGATTGATGCAGACCGTGACTCATCTTGCACCTTTCGGAATTCTTTCTTCATTACTCTGGTTATGGCCGTGTATGTAGATTCCCCATCCAGACCAATTCATACTTGTTTTGCTCCGAGAGTTTTCATCTTGTGTGGGGTATCAGGGCTTCTCGGACTATCACTTCCCCACTCCGCAATAGTCCACTTTAAAAATCCATTTTTGTTTGGGATAAGAGCTTTCTCTTGTTCCTTTCGTGATTCGATGGCACAGTTAGAAATTGGATGGTTTTCCCTCTGGTTTGGTTCCGAATTCATGCAAAAGCTGCTCCACTATCAAGCACCTTTGTCTCCATCCGTGAAGCCGTGATAAAGGGTTGCCCGAGGATCACGGAATGTGAGACCTCATCTTGAACGAAGAAATTTTGGTCAATCTCCACATCTCCGACCTTCACAGTCACATCCGGACAAGCTGCAAATAGATCTTCCGTGGCTTTTGTGGTTGCCCGGATCTTCCACCCATGGCTGGTGTTTATAGGCCACTTCCCCTTCCGGTAGAACTCCTTGGACAAAATTGATCTCTGACCCGTGATCAATCAATGCTAGTACGAGCTCTTTGATGTTTCCGATTCGGACTGGAGTCTCCGTAGTTGCGCGTACCTAGTGTGGCCTTGTGTAGTGGGAGTTCGGAATTTCATCCTCCACTTCCGTGTCGTTCATTAGAACGGTATTCGCATTCACCCTTGGAACATTTTCCTCCATAGTTTGTCTCTTTCTTTTTATGAGATCCACAAGAAGATCGTGAAACTCCTTCTTCGCTATTCCAAGTAGTTCCTAGAGAGAAAATTCCACCCAAGTATCAAGGATTCTCTCTTCGAACACCTTCTTTAGGTACGTCCATTGTTCGATGTCCGAAGTGAGTTTGAATGCCGGAATTGTTTTTCCTTTCCCCTTCCCTTTGGAGTTCAAGCTCTCTGGTGTCTCTGATGGCCCGACCACATCATCTGTGCACCGTCGTTTCTCATCTACATACACCTCATTCAATTGACATAACGCATGTATGCTATTCTTATCTACGGGGCACTCCCATCCCGTAGCTTCCCGGATGCCTTCCGCAGTGCTCTAGATTTCATCAAAGTCGGCTTTCTAAGAGATTTCTAGCACTTCCGGCCAAAAAGATGCCTTTGCTCCAGATGACTCCCCCACACGTATTCCCGTGGTTGTCGCATAATTGCTTTTCGCCACTATCTCCTCCTCTACGAACTTCTTCATGCCACTTTTTCGGAAGTTCGGCCGGAGTGGCTTCCGAGAGTCCATCAAATGAATCCAATTTCCCTCGTAGTAGATAAGATCCTGTTGTAGCGCCTACTTGTGCTCATCACAATCCTTCCGATCATGTTCAGTACTATCGCACCATATGCACCAACGGTCCATATACTTGGAACTTGTGGGATGGTCTTCCGACTTCTTCATCACTACGATTTTCAGATTCTCCATCTCCTTCAGCAACTGCTCCACCGTGGTTGCATCGATTCCCTTCTCAGTCGTAGTCTCCCGAGCCCATGGTTGATGTTCTTCCAATCTGGATCTTGGTTTCCGAATCGGTTCTGAAACCCTCTTTTCTTCATTACCAAGCCATTGTCCCCTTTTTGTGTAATCGCGTGACAATGTCCCGCACGTTTTCCCATGTATTGGTGAGGCCACTCTCAATACTCGTGTCCTCTAGAAGCACTCCAAGGTCTTTCCGGTCCCGGACGTCCACGGCTCGTAAGAACATGATAACTTTGTCTGGTGCGAGGATAGCTCGATCTCTTGCAGACAACCTCCCGAATCAACTTTCGAATGCCGAAAACACATCGAGGACCTTCAACCCCTTGTCCGACGTTTCCACCCAATCTTCGAATCCCCTCCGCGTTGCATTGGAAGAGTCCTCGATAGCGAACATGGTCTTCAACGGTTCTTCAAATGCTTCCCACGTCAGATTTTTTTGTTGTATCTTGTGGATACTCCCTTGAAGCCCGTTCGTAGCCACCCGATTGAAGGATGTCACTTGCAATCCATCTGATATTCCACACCGTAGCATCTCCGCCTTGTAGTCCCGCAAATAACGTTGTCGAGCCTTTCGGCGCTGGATCGTTGTGTGAGTCGGGTGGGAACCACTGAGGTTTTGGACTAGGAGAAGAAGAATATGAGATAGTTTTTGTTACGAATAGATTGCAAGATGGAGATGTGAAACTCGTGAATCCCACGAGTATAATGTATTAATGGATACTTAGATTGTAAGAGAGAATTAGATGGTAAAATCGTGAATCCCACGAATATTTTGTATTAATCAATCCTTATAAAAAATCAACAACCCCTATACATCTTCCTCTCTTCCTTATATAGTGTTGGAAGAGTCTAAGTTTATCACATGCAAGCATCATGCTTTTCCTAACTTTAGTTTTCATGCACACTGCATGTGCATGATTAGCTTTCTATCTCATCTTTTTCCTTTTTAACTCGAGTGTGTATGCATGAATAACTTTTTGTACCATGCATATCTAGAATATTTACATGGGATAAAGTTTAGTATAACTTTAAAATTCATAATATGCTAGTATGGTGGTAAGGCTTAAAAATTGTTAACATGGAGGTATAGGGTTCAATCTTTTCTTCTATTTACAAATTTGTTTCTTCATCCGGTGAGAGACTCTCACTGGCCTTCTTTATCCGCTCTTGCCGGTTCTGCTTGATCCGGTTCTTACCGGTTCCTCCATACTGATTCCTCTTTGCCGGTTCCATCTGGAGGGACAAAATGCGATTTTCACGTAGTGTGCGAATTACACTACGACAACGTGACACATCCTTCCCATTGAATTGCCCATTCCGTTGCACGAGCCGCTCTACTGCCGCCGCAATCTCCGACATCGCGTGTTGTTCTTGTAACATCTGTTTGAACATTGTCATCATATTGTTAACCTCTTGTTGATTTTCCATCTCCTTGCCACCCGTTTTCACGTCGGGTTCACCAAATTGCATCAAAACCTTTCAAATGAGTCGGGTGGGAACCGTTGGGGTTTTGGACTAGGAGGAGAAAGAATTTGAGATGAGTTTAGTTATGAATATGAATAGATTATAAGAAAGAAAGATATGAAACTCGTGAATCCCATGAGTATAGTGTATTAATTAATGTTTAGGAAAGAATATGAATTTAGATTGCAAGAGAGAAATAGATGGCAAATTCATGAATCCCACGAATATAATATATTAATCAACCCTTATAAAAAAATCAACAACAATATACATCTTTCTCTCTTCCTTATATAGTGATGGAAGAGTCTAAGTTTACCACATGCAAGCATCATGCTTTTTCTAACTTTAGTTTTCATGCACACTACATGTGCACGATTAGCTTTTTATCACATCTTTTCATTTAACTCGAGTGTGTATGCATGAATAACTTTTTCTATCATGCTTATCTAGAATATTTACATGGGATAAAGTTTAGTATGAGGGTATAGGCTTAAAATCATTAACATGGAAGTACAGGGTTCAAATCTTGCCCTATGCATGTAACATAATTATTTTGTAGTATTTTCTCCTATTTCTTTATACTTAGTCAATCGGGTACTCCACACATATTTTACGTAGTGTACCTATGGAATGGGCGGGTGCACGTGTGTGAGACCTGGAAACCCCTGGAATTTAATACCGGTCGGTGCGGGATGAAACGATTAATGGAAGAAGCCGCGGCGCGACACGCCAAGGCCGTCTATTATTTGATGTCGGCAGGTATCCGGGTCAGGGGCGATGGCAGCCTCAAACCAAAAGACTCAGGGTTCTAGCCGTTGGTGCTGAAAGGCCTTTCCGGAGTGCGGTTGAAAAAGGAGGAAGTGAACCACGTGGACAAGCGGGTCTGGGAGGTTACGGGATGGGACGATCCAGTCGAGGAAAAGATCGGAGAGCCATTACATAAGACCGCAACAACTACGGAGACCCCCGTTCGGATCGGGAACGTCCAAGAACCAGTGGTGGCCTTGATAGATCATGGATCCGAAATCAACCTGATGTCCATGGATTTCTACAAGAAAGGGAAGTGGCCGATCAATACCAAGCATGGGTGGAAGATACGTGTAGCTATGCGTGCCACGAAAGAGCTACATGGGACATGCCTGAATGTCCGGGTGAAGATCGAGGACGTTGAGATAGATCAACATTTCTTTGTGCAGGAAACGTCCTCACATCCGGTGATTTTGGGCGAACCTTACATCACGGCTTCCCGCATGGAGACTAAGGTGTTGGACAACGGTTCGGCGTACGTGCGAATGAAGAGCCAGGACGAATGACATTCTTTCTAGTTTTTTACAATGAGACCGAACCATGAGTGTAACCGTGAGTCTCTCGGCTATCAAGGCGTGGGGCCGCGATAGTCCAGACACCCTGGAGAAACCCCACACTTAAACCATAGGTAGGAAGTTTTGGTTCTCTGAGGGCGGAGGTTGTACTATAACCGGCATCAATGGCCAGGAAAAGATATAGACCGAAGAGCATTTAAGGGCGTGCGGTGCAATTATCTCTCCGATGATGAGATTAGCGGTGCCGTGGAGGCGGTCTCGTTCGACGACACCCTTGAAGAAATCGGAAGGGTAGCTGAAGAAGGCCTAAGCAGAGACTGGGTAATTCCGATTGGTGTCGTGGCAATGTACGAAGTCATTGCGGACTTTAGAGAGATGGTCGGGTCGGATAGGACGGCTGAAGTTATCACCAAGTACAAGATTGTGGACTGGAAGGTGAGGCCAGTCGCGGCTCCCTTGATGGAGGGCATCGAGGAGCGGATGATGAGGGTCGAGTCAGACCCAATTTTATGGAATCCGGTCGACATTGGGCACCGGTTTACCGACGAGACACTACGGGAGCTGAAGATCGGTGGGGGTGGCTTCGTACTGCAGGCGGAGGAGGACCGGTTTCGGAGCATGCTCGGAAGGCACGAGAAAGCCTTTGCATTCTCGCCGGGGGAGATCAGGTGCGTCGACCCGACAATCGTAGAACCGATGGTGATCTTCACTATACCATATGTACCATGGAATCTCAAACCGATTCCGGTTCTGAGAGCTCACATAGAATGGCTTCACCCCCGTCCCAAGGGGGTTAAGTTAGAGAGAGAGCGAGAGAAAAAGACAAATAGAAAATGACATCAAATGAGAGGCCCTGGGGAAAAATATCTATCCATTATGTGCCCCATAAGGGGTTTTTATAGTATATAATGTAACGGTAAATAATGATCGTTACAAAAAGACGACAAGAACACTCTTGTCACATGCACATACTTGTGCATGTGCTCACACATACTCATCCTCACACACTCGTATACATATTGTATATTACACCACACCATACACATTACACCCTATTCATCTCGTACACCTATATGGATAACACCTGGCACGCTCGTGGGACAGTGCATTGCACGTCGGACCCACAAGCCCATGCTGAAAAAACTCTTGTTGACTGGAACTCCATCGATCTTCCCTCATGGTCGGAAATTCCTCGACCGGATTATTGCTCGACGATTGATAACTTCGATCGGAGCTAGCTTGACACAAACCTTCTCGTTTGGTCAGCATAATCGCACAATTGGATTGCACACCAATCGGCTCGTCCATTGCGACATAGGTAGTGAAATCGGGTTGTGTGTATTCTCAGGTTACATAATGTGGGGTGAGTGTTTATATTTTACTCCCTTTGGTTTTAAAATTTTGCCCTCAAGTTTTTTTTTTTTTTTTTGAGAGTTTTCGAAATTTCGTATCATACCCTTGAGTTTTTACAATTTTATCTTTTGCCCTCCGGTTCCTAAAATTGTGATAATGCCCTATGTTTCTGAAAATCTCTCTTTTCTCTTTCTTCGATTTTTTGAAATTCCCTTCTTCACCCTTGACTTTTCGAAATTATCCTCTCTGCCCTCAAATTTCTGAAATTTTGTGATTTGCCCTCATTTTTTGAATGCCCCTCTCTTCTTGCTTCAATTCTTCAATTCGTAATCTAGCCTTTCAGTTCTGGTGGATTGCGGCGATTGTGGTTACATCCAATTTATTAGCAATCTCATCATCTTTAATTGTATTTCTCTGCATCTTGCAACATCTTCTCAAAATCATACTACATACATCCACACTTGGTTTAGATCCACAAGATTCCATGTGGCATAAATGCAAATTTATGTTCAATCTGCTCGATTCCATTTGGTATTGTCTTTTTCATCAATAGAATCCAGGCCAATCTTTGAGGCTTTTAACAAGCAATTACTTTGAGGAGGGGATGCTATTACGACCTTCGAGCATATTGATGTGTTATTCACTACATATAGGCTTCTACCATGGAAGGACTCTTTACTTGTCCATTCATTACTTTTCATGAAATCAATACTGTGAAAGTATTTTTAGAATCTAAGTCATTGAACATTAGAAGAATATAAAGTATGGATAATTCATATTTGGAGGCTAAGAACACGAACCAAGACCTTAGGAAGAAGTCAAAAGTAAAAGTAAGAGACCAAGAGAAAAGTAAAAAGAGAAAAAGCGGACCATAAAAAATAGTAAAAAAGGAATGGACATAACTCCTTCGTGTGTGACCCAAATATTATGTTTAAATATGGGTTAGAAACCTTGTAAAGAGAGCTATCTATAGATTTTTAAATCACTAAATTTGGAGCTATGATGGAGGAGATATGACGATTAGAAGGTCGTTGGGTCTTAGCTAAAAATAGGAGATAAAAAGCTTCTAAAAATAGCGTGAACAAGGAAGAAGAAGAAAATTATAAAAGAAGTGAAAGGAACAATAAGAGAAGGAACTAATAGGGAGAGGATCCTAATAGAGGAGAGGGAGTCTTAGGAAGAGTGGATGAGGATCCTAAGAGTGGAGGAGGAGTCTTAGGAAGAGGTGTCTTAGTGGAAGAGGAAGTGTCTTAGAAGAGGAAGGTCTTTGGTTTTAGTGGACTTTATCTCCTTTGTATTCTCTTGATAGTGGAATATGAGAACATTCTTATTTCTTGCTCATCTTCTCAATCTTTTTTCTTAATTTCTTGAGTCATTCTCTCTAATTTGTAGATACCTTGATCTATATAATATATTATGATTCATAACTCCATCTAATCGGTTTGGTGAAGCCCCCATATTGTGTATAACTATCCTTTGTCTTATACACCCTATCAAATACCAACAATCAGATTTGAGGATTCTAGACCTGCATTTCTTAATGCCTTCGTCATCCGTCCAACACTGTTATAGTCATCACCAATATAAGAGTACTGCCTTGAAAGATTCTTCCCACTTTCATATTGTTTTATGGACTTGGTTGACGAAGAAAATTGTTTCTTTATAGAAGAAGTCCAACTGTCTCTAGATGAGAAGGAAGATGAATTTGATGAATTTCCTCCCATAATTTGGCTAAAGAGAATGAGTTCAATCGTAAATTCAATGACTAAAATTTATTTTGAGATGAGATTATGCAGGTAAATCCATGTCTTGACAATGAAGCAAGAGAAAATCACTGTGTGGACTCCCAATGATAATAAACTTCTGCATAAGGAGAAGCTCCATTGAAACACGTTAAAGGCTAAGAAAATGCATAGGGATGGGGCATATTGTACTTCTTCCTCTTTCTTCTAGAATATGTCTTCATGTTCCCGACTCCGGACTTCCTTCTTCTTCGTCAAGCTTCTCCTTCTTCTTCTTCTTCTTCTCTGTCTACTACTCCTTTCTTTCCCTAAACCAGGGTCTTTATCAAATACCCCATCTTTTGCATCTTCTTCTTCGCCATCTGAGTCTTCTGCGGATTCGCGATCTCTCACAAATTTCCATTTGACGAGCTTTTTGGAGATGATGCACTGTGCTTTGGGAGTGTTACCACCGATGTGGCGATAAAACTTGGCGGTCTGCTTGGCGGCACCTGTAGTGACAACAGGAGTGTGAGAGCATTTGAGTGATAGAGGTAAGGCTTAGATCTGCCATTAGTGATGGCAATGGTGAAGCATTCTGTGTAGTGGAGGGGGGATAAAAAGCAACGGAGGAGGGCGAGGTTTTAGAGAGCTTGGTGGGTGTAGAGGGATTGGAGGATGAGTCATCTTCGCTGTCTGATACGGATAAGGTCCCTTCTTAGCTGTTGGAAGCTCCCATGGAGGATTATGGTGAGGAGCAAGCTCAGTAGGTAGGAAGGTAGACAGTAGAGAGCTGCAGGCGGAGAGACAGAGAGTTGGATAGAATCAAAAACATACATAGAGAGATCTGCAGATACGTAGAGTTGAGATTATACTCACAGAAAATATACAGAGAAATGCTCAGGCAAAATACACATAGAGAGAGAGAGAGGGACTTCCTCTCAAGCGAGGAAATGAAGAGTTAGGGGAGAGAGAGGGAGGGAGGGAGGGAGGGAGAGAGTGACCTCTTCTCAAGGGAGGTCGGCCGTTCAGGCGTGCCAAAAATGTTGTTGGGGTGGGGGGTGAAGCCTTCTCCAGAGGGGGTTAAGTTAGAGAGAGAGCGTGAGAAAAGGACAAATAGAAAATGACACCAAATGAGAGGGGAAATATCTCTATCCATTATGAGCCCCATAAGGGCTTTTTATAGTACATAATGTAACGATAAATAATGACCGTTACAAAAAGATGACCGTAACACTCTTGTCACATGCACATAATTGTGCATGTGCTCACACATACTCATCCTCACACACTCGTATATATATTACATATTACACACCACACCATACACATTACATCCTATTCATCTCGTACACCTATATGGATAACACCTAGCACGTACACCGTGCCGTGTTGTAAAATCGTGCCGAGCTCATAGGCTTCAGCGGGTAGGTCCCTGAAGGTCAACACTTCTTCTTCCGAGACACAAGACACTTGTCCCTTCTCCGCATTCCTTGTCAAGGACAGAGCCTTGTCCTAGATCACGACGGTTTTCTCTAGAGCGATGACTAATTGAAGATTCGCAACCGAGGAGCCCCCTTGATGTTGCTCTTCACAACATCGTTAGAATTGACAACGTTTCTTTGCGGGGCATAGTTGGGAGGATGTCTTTGTTGCATCCACGGAATCGTCTCGGAGCAATTTAGGCCACCACATGGATGGCTGCCTGTTGTTGTTCGTGGTTGGCAAGTTCTCCTCTCATCAGTCCTGTCGCGGGCTGGCCGATTTGAGGTTGGGCTTTTCCATTGGGGCAGTTGTGTTGGGCTTTTCGCACCTCCTTATGGTGATGTCATACTCTAATGGTTGGGCTTGGTGTCCGCGGTCGGAGTCCAGATAGGCATATCATCCTACCATTCCTCCCAAGCTAACTATAAAGCTCGTTGACGCTTTGCCTGGGTAGGTGGGCGGGGCGGGATGGCGAGGTTTCGGTGGGGAGCAGTGGTGGAATGGGGACGTCTTTGTTGCGTCCATGGAATTGTCTTAGAGCCATTTAGGCCACGCCACGGATGACTGTCTATTTTCGTTCATGGTTGGCCGATTCTCCTCCCGGCGGTCCTATCGCGGGCAGGACGATTTGAGCTTGGGCTTTTCCACCGGGGTAGTTGTCTTGGGATTTTTGTGCCCCCTATTCGTGATGTCGTCCTCTGGTGGCTGGGCCTTGGTGTCGGCGGTCAACCCTAGCAAGGTCGGAGTTTGGATAGGCATATCATCCTGCCATTCCTCCTGAGCCAATTGTAAAGCTCATTGATGCACTTCCTGGGTGGGTGGGTGGGGCGGGGTTTTGGTGAGGAGCGGTCGTGGAATGGGGAGGTAGAGCATAGATAGGTAATGTTCTAAAGTAGGCAAGAGCCGTTTCCCTGCTTGGAAGGCCGACAAGCCGGCGTGAACGCCGTCCCTGATGATAATGCCCCAGTCAACTGCACCGTCTCTATAGGCGGTGATGATGACACCTACTTTTTTCTTCGGCATATTGTATGCGTTAACGTGTACGCAACAGAACTCCAAGAGGAATTTGGCCAAATCACCAAAGAACTCGTTAGGTGTGTTGTTGAGATACAAGCTCAACATTGGGTGCGTAAACTAGTGCGTAAACCGGGTGTGCAACAAGAGGCCGTAGCGGTGCGTTGTCGTGCCTTTCGGCTCCGGATCGTTGCGTGAGTCGGGTGGGAACCACTGGGGTTTTGGACTAGGAGAAAGAAGAATATGAGATGAGGCTAGTAATGAATAGATTATTAGAAAGAGAGATAGAAATTTCGTGAATCCCACGAGTGTATTGTATTCGATTAATCAATATTTAGATAAGAATATGTATTTAGATTGAAAGAAAGATATAAGAAACTTGTGAATCCCACAAGTATAGATTATATTATTTTCGTGAATCCCACGATTATATTAATCGGTTGGTGTTTTCGGAAATATATCCAATTTCCAAATATTTCACACACCTATTACATTGTGCTCCCCATCCTTATATAGTGATGGGAGAGACTAAGCATAGCTACATGCTTTTTTCTAATATGTTCATGCACATTAAATGTGCATGTGATGCTTTTCTAATCCTTGCTTTTATTTGCTAAATATAGTGCTCATGCACGCTAGATGTGCATGAGTCACTTTTTAGTTGCTTGCGTTTTTCTATAAAATATTCACGCACTCTAAAAATACATGATTTACCTTTTAATAAAGGTAGGCGCAAATAAAGCAGTTATAGTTATTAAATCTATTTGTAGAACACTAAAGATAAGGTAGCATAATGGTAAAGTTGAGGTTTGGCTACGTGGAGGTACAAGGTTTGAATCTTGCCCTATGCACGTGATAAATATCTTGATATTCTTATTTTATTTATTTATATGTAATTAAATCGGTTATATTATTTTTACTTTTTCACGTAGTGTACGAAATACACTACGACACTCGCCCCCTCCGAACCTGCACATCCTCCGGTATGTGCCGAAGTTGCCGATGCTCGTTGTCTCCCCTTCATCGTCCGTTTGTCCCGCTATGTCAACTTTGTCTCTCCATTTTGAGTAGACCCATTCTTTCCACCCGAACCATTGTCGCCATCCGATCCACCATATTATTTGTTCTCTCTCGTCATATTCTTGGCCCTTGTCATTCGTGGTAGTGTCTTTTACTGGCCTCTTTCTTGTCTTCATCAACCTTGATTTTTTTCCGGATCGCTCTCGTCCGATCGACTTTCGGTTTGATCGGCTTCCGATCGGATTCGTATTCGGTCGAATCAGAATCGGTTGTTCGGTTTCGATTGAGTCGGTCTCCTTCCGGCCCGGTTTCAATCTATCGGTTTCGGTTTCGGTTGGCTTTCTTTTCCTCGTTTTCACCAGCCTCGACCGGTCCAACCTCCGATTGAGTCGGATTAGCTTCTTTCCGGATCGGTCTCGTCCGATCGGCTTTCGGCTAGGTCGGCTTCCATCCATATTCGCGTTCGGCCAAGTCAGACTCGGTCGATCGGTTTTGACCGAGTCGACCCCTTTTCGGGTCGGCTTTCTTTCGGGTCGTCTTTCGGTCGAATCCTCATTCACCCGGTTCAGCTTTCGTTTGTGTCGTCTTTCGGCCGAATTCTCTTCCTTTCGGTTCGGCTTTCTTTCGGGTCGACTTTCGGTCGAATCCTCTTTTACCCGGTTCGGCTTTCTTTCGGATCGGAATCCCATCCGGATCACCTTCCATCCGAACCGGCTTCCGACTTTACCTTTCTTGCTGCCACCTCCCGTCTCTCCGGTCTCACGTTGGTTCTCGGACACAACCGCCGGAGTCTCTAGAATTAGTGGGTAGGAATCCTCGGTATTATCATCCTCCGTTGTTTCACCCATAGCCATATTCTTGGCTATCTCTCCGTCATACGCATCGGCTTTGACCTTTGTTTTCTCTCCGCCACCTTCCGTCTCTTCGGTCTCACGTTGCCTTTCAAACGCAACCGCCGGAGTCTCTGGAATCAGTGGTGGGGAAGTCTTGATATGGCCATCCGTCGTTGATTCGTCCATAGCCACCTTTGATTCGATGTCATCTTTCGTGGCGACCTCCTCAATCATGTCCTCCTTGCTCTCTTTCATTGCATCAATTTTGCTTACCCCTTTTTCACCCGATGTTTCGGACACTTGTATTTTGAAATCTTCTTCTACACTTGGGTTATCGGCCTTATCCTTCGTCGTTGTTCTTTCGCAAGACAAGAGGGTAGCTTGTTTTACACCCTCTTCTGTCGCACCATCATGTTGTATTTCGGCCTTCATATCGGCTCCATCGTTTGTCTTCAATCGACCATCCTTCATCGGCCATGTCATTGAAAAGATTCTCATCTTCCTCTCATCATGTCTCCGGCATACCCTTTGGACTTCGGCCCAATCTTCAGTAAGACCATTCGTACCGTCATCGTCTTCGAGTTCAATCCCGATGTCCTTCCTTTCTTTTCGATCGATCGATTTTACGAACATTAGGACTTTATCTTCTCCCACCAATCGTTGTTCCCGCTCCGAGAGTCGAGCAAAACGATGCTCGAACTCTAGGAATGCTTGTGTTGCACTTCGGTGGGTCTTCTCCGATGCCACCCATTCGTCGAATTCTCGCCGATCTTGTCCCTTCGATCTCTTGTAATCATATGACTCTCGTAAAGCTTCTTCGAATGATCCCCATGTCGAGTTTTGTTGCCGTATCTTGTAGATTCTTTCTTGTAACTCATCCGTGGCTACCCGACTGAAGGATATCACTTGCAATCCTTCCGGTATCCCACATCGTATCATCTCCGCCTTGTAGTCACGTAGATAGCGTGACACATCGTTTCCGTTGAATTGTCCGTTTCGTTGTACGAGCCGCTTTACTGCCCCCGTGATCTCCGACATCACTCGTTGTTCTTGTAGCATCCGCTCGAACATCATCATCATTGTTATACTCATTGCCTCTTGTCGATTCTCCATCTCCTTGCCACCCGCCTTCACGTCGGGTTCACCAACTGTGTCGTGCCTTTCGGCTCCGGATCGTTGCGTGAGTCGGGTGGGAACCACTGGGGTTTTGGACTAGGAGAAAGAAGAATATGAGATGAGGCTAGTAATGAATAGATTATTAGAAAGAGAGATAGAAATTTCGTGAATCCCACGAGTGTATTGTATTCGATTAATCAATATTTAGATAAGAATATGTATTTAGATTGAAAGAAAGATATAAGAAACTTGTGAATCCCACAAGTATAAATTATATTATTTTCGTGAATCCCACGATTATATTAATCGGTTGGTGTTTTCGGAAATATATCCAATTTCCAAATATTTCACACACCTATTACATTGTGCTCCCCATCCTTATATAGTGATGGGAGAGACTAAGCATAGCTACATCCTTTTTTCTAATATGTTCATGCACATTAAATGTGCATGTGATGCTTTTCTAATCCTTGCTTTTATTTGCTAAATATAGTGCTCATGCACGCTAGATGTGCATGAGTCACTTTTTAGTTGCTTGCGTTTTTCTATAAAATATTCACGCACTCTAAAAATACATGATTTACCTTTTAATAAAGGTAGGCGCAAATAAAGCAGTTATAGTTATTAAATATATTTGTAGAACACTAAAGATAAGGTAGCATAATGGTAAAGTTGAGGTTTGGCTACGTGGAGGTACAAGGTTTGAATCTTGCCCTATGCACGTGATAAATATCTTGATATTCTTATTTTATTTATTTATATGTAATTAAATCGGTTATATTATTTTTACTTTTTCACGTAGTGTACGAAATACACTACGACAGCGTAAACAGGGAGGCCGTTGGATAGATATTCCGCGGAGGAATATATTTTGGGAGTTAGTGTAGGGGCTCATTAATGAGCATTGAAGTATGAGTAAGTACTTCTAGCAATGTGTATGGACTTGTATAAAAGTGGTCTCTGAGCACATCCTATGTACAAAGTTTTAGAGTATTGTTTTGGAATAGAGTTTTCTGTCTTCTGCTCTCTCTGTCTCTCCCGCGTATGCGGTGTTGATGAAGCTTTCCATTAAACCTTATTGTCTCTTGTCTTTTGTCTATTGTTACAAGGTTGTGTCTGTTAAGCTTCCGTACGTATTCTTTTATATGGTATCAGAGTGCAAGGGTCGAGATCCTTTGTTGCCAACAAACAGACAAACCCTAATCACGGTGAAGAATAGAAGAAGGAAAGAAAGAATGGACACAAGAATGCCTAGCTCTCTTCCAATGGAGAAGCTCAATAGAAGCAACTACGCATCTTGGTCGTACAAGATGCACTAGTACCTAGTCGGGCATGGCTACTGGAGTTATGTCAATGGAGCTAATGACGTAGCACCCGAATCGACACATAGAGATTTCCGAGCCTGGGAACAAGCGGCAAGTAGAGTCCTCTACTGCTTCGCATCTTGTGTGAGCGATCAACTTCTGAGCTACATTCGGGATGCAAGGACGCCGAAGGATTCTTGGGGAAATTTGAAAAAGATTTTCGCTGCAAGCACCACCGCTAGAAAGCTCCAACTTAGGCAAGAGTTGAGCAATGTTCGACAACGAGATATGTCGGTGGCTGATTATACCTCCAAGATATAGGAAATTTGTGACTCTCTCGCCTCCGTTGTCGTGATGTTTCTAACACAAATTGTGAAACCACCCTCGAAAAGAAGCAAAATAATAGTTCAAATAAACTAGTATTGTGAAGTCAACTTTATTGGTAGCAAAAATACTTTTTCATTTGCCAAAGATAATTCTTTATAAACAAAAGGTCAAAGGATTGAATCTTACTATAAATAATAATGAATACTAAGGTAGAGGCGGTTTTCAAAAGTAGAGAAAAGTAGAGAAAAAGATGGGGAGAGAGAAAAAGAAGAAGAAGCACGCGTGGATATGAGGAGCATAGTATAGAAAAAAGCTCATAATTTATTCGTCAGATGTCCAAATTAGAAACGAAAAGATGCATATGAAAGCTAACCAAAATATCTTTCCAAGAATATCTTGCATGTGAAATTTGGGGCTAGAAACCAAAAATAGTGAGGAAAATAAAAGTTGACTCATATAGACAAGGTTTGTTTTAGGGGAAAAAGGCAAGCAATCCTAAACCTATAAATAAGAGCCTATTCTAGTGAAGAAGTGGGGGAGGGAGAAGGAAGGCGGAAACTCTACTCAATTGGAAGGAAAAAGAAGAAGGATCAACAACATCGAGAGGCATCATCAACAAAGAATCACCTTCTTCTATATTCCACTCTCTTCTTTCCTCCACCTCTCTTCCCCCTTTATAAATTATCTCTCATATTCATATCAAACCCGTTGTAAAATTTGATTCTTATTTTATAAAAGAACCTATTATATTTCAATAAACTAATGTTTGGTTTCACCTACGTGTCTTATATGTTATCGTCGTTTGTGCTTATTTGTTTGTGTCTCTTGTGACAAGGGAGCGTTTCGGGCTTGCCCATGCACCTCTCCTTTCACAAAGGCATTCAAAATTACTTATCTTATATCTTATTGTCATTTGTGCTTATTTGTTTGTGTGTCTTGTGACAAGGGAGCGTTTCGGGCTTGCGCATGCACCTCTCCTTTCACAAAGGCATTCAAACTTATGTGTCTTGTATGTTATTGCCATTTGTGCTTATATGTTTGTGTGTCTTGTGACAAGGGAGCGTTTCGGGCTTGCCTATGAACCTCTCCTTTCACAAAGGCATTCAAACTTTCGTGTCTTGCATGTTAGTGTAAATCTTGCTTGTGTGTTCATGCGACTTGTGACAAGGGAGCGTTCGGGGTTGCCCATGCACCTCTCCTTTCACAAAGGCATTCGAAATTGTATCTCTCATGTGTAAACCTTGCTTGTGTGTTTGCGTGTCTTGTAACAAGGGAGTGTTCGGGCTTGCCCATGCACCTCTCTTTTCACAAAGGCATTCGAAACTTTGTCTCTCGTGTGTGTAAGTAAGCATTTTCCTTGTGTGTCCGTGTGTAAGCCTTCCTCACGTGCATTCGTTCGCCTTGTGACTAGGTGTTGTTGGGGTGGGGGGTGAAACCTAGAATGGCTTCACCCCCCCTCCCAAGGGGATTATGGTAGAGAGAAAGAGAAGGAGAGTGAAAACAAGAAATGACACAAGAATGAGGGTAAAAAAGCTATATCCATTACATGCCCCATAAGGGGTTTATATAATACATAATGTAATGGTAAATAATATGTCCGTTACGAAAAGAAACCGTTACATTCTTGTCACATTCACATAATTGAGCACATTATGTGCATGTGCTCACACATACTCATCCTCACACTCATATACATTACACATACCGAACAACCCCTTTAACGTGTTTTACCCATATACGGCCCCGTACAACTCCTACGGGGTAACACTAGGGGTTGATTCAGGCTTGCCCACACACCTCTCCTTTTCACAAACATGTTCGAATACTCGTTCCTTGTTTGTGTAAACCTTCCTCGCGTGCATTCGTTCGCCTTGTGACTAGGGGTTGATTCGGGCTTGCCCAGGCACCTCTCATTTTCACAAAAATGTTCTAATACTGGTGCCTTTTTTGTGTAAGTCTTCCTTGTGTTGTGCGTTTGCGCCCTATTTCCTTCCCATCCACAACCCCAGCGGTTTCGCCTCACAATCTGCACATAGTGATAGATTTTCATGACACCGTCGATGTAAACGTCGAGGAGGACGAAATGGTGCAGTTCTACCTCAGAGGGTTAGCTTCGATGTTCGGAACTTTCCGAACTGCAGTCTATACGCCGTCATTTTTCGACTTACAGTCGATGCTCCTAATAAAGGAGAACCACGCGGGTGCGTCAACAAGTACGCACGCCAACAACAAGATGTTGTACACGGAGGAAGATAGGCCCCGTTGTCGAGGATATCCTCGTGGATGCATAGAAGTTGGGCAGGACCGTGGGGGTCTTGAACCAAGGAATCAAGAGATGAGGAGGAAGAGTCTGTGGTTTACGTGAGCCCTGAGACCGTGGTTTAAACAGAGAAGGTTAGCGGAAAAAGAGAGATAGTGTGAGAGGATCGTGTGTAGACGCAGGCGCGGACAGAGATGCTAAGAGCTAGCGTTCGGCAGATAAGTTTCTATTAATCAATATATGCGTGTAGCGTTGGGGGTGATAACAACCGGATCAGTGTCGGAGGTTGGGCTTAGGCTCTATAGTAGTCAAATACAAAGTGGAGTAGGCACAAAAAAGGTCGATTCCTGGTCGGGAGCACTCAAGCGTCTGATGCGAGCAGGGGAAGCGCCTTCTAGTGATCTCTCGTAGGACTCCTTGTTTGGTCTTTTTCTTTGTTCCTTTCTTTCCCTCTCGATTACTTCCACCCCAAAAATGATATCCCTCAAACAGTCAAAGGTCGCCCCTTTTATAGTACAAGGAGCGACCATTACAAGGCATTCTTGACTTGTCGCTTTCCCTTCCTAGATTCTCCCCCCTGATTCGCTCTCCTCGTAACTCTCCCTACTTACGTGATGTCTGAATCCCTATTAGTGCCTTAACTACCTAGTAAACATCCTTCTACCTATGCCTAGCACTTACACTATTTAATTACCTAGGGGTGTGCACTCGTGCACACTAGTGCTCCCGTGTGTTTCACCTTGTTTCTACCTATGGCCCGGAATCTTCACGACATCCACCCCCACTAAACCGCACATACTCCGTTATATGCCGGGCAACGATAGTGAGGGAGTCCGGGCCATATGCTACTCATCCTCCCCTTTTGAATTGGCGCTTTTGGCTCTTGGTCCAGTTCCGTCTCGTTCCGCTTCCCGGCTACCAGAGTCGTTATTCGGGTCCCGTCGAGCTCCGCGAGATGATATGTCGTGTTATCGTTGACGCTAATTACCACGTATTGCCTGAACCATCACTTCGCGAAATTATGCGTAGACCAATGCTGGTTGTTGAGGCTGTTGTCGTACACCAACATCCAATCACCATCCTCGATCTTCCTTGGCTAGAGCCGGTGTGTTCGGTCGAAACGGGCCTTGTTCCGGATTACCGCTTCCCTCACCCTCGCCGTGGCCGGCTCCACGTCTTCTGGCCTTCGCTCGAGCTACCGGATTCGGGCCGCTAGCAATTCTTCTCGGCTCATTTCGTTGACCCAATCGATTGCTGTCCACGAGGCAATCGTCCGCTCCATTGGCATGATGGGTTTCTGGCCAAACATTAGTTCCGTCGGCATGTACCCTATCACCGAAATGTGGGTAGTCCTGTTTTCCCATAGCGCGTAAGGGAGCAACCTCGGCCAGTTGCTGACTCGTCCTTCGCACGTGCGTACAATGGCTTTTACGATCGGACCGTGGTCTTGCTCAATCTTTCCATTTTCCTTCGGGTTGTACGCCATCGTGAGGGATAACTTTACGGCTAACCGATCAAACAGTTTGTCGGCCTCTTCCGTGTCTAGCTCACCTCGGTCAGCCACGATTTTCCCCACGCACTCGTATTGGCATATGACATCTTCAATCAGAAACTTACATACTACTACGGTGGTCTTGTTCGTTAGTGCTCGGCCCTCTACCTGGTTCGTTAGGTCTTCTCTCGCCAACACCAGGTATCAATTTTGACCCTCTCCTATCAGCATTGTTACCAAGTCGACCATCCATTTGAAGTGCATGGCCAGGGGGTATGTTGGGTGCAGCTCGTCGCGGTGTCGAACAACCGAGTGCATCTAGCAGCTTTCGCACGTGGACACAAAGTCGTGCACGCTCTTATATATATCCGGCCACCAATATTTCTCCTTTAACTTCTCGAATGTGGCACATGTACCCTGGAGTCCAGACCAAGGGCTTTCATGGAACTCCGATATTAACCTTTCTTGATGATCCGCCCGAGCTATTACTCAGAGTGGCGCGTTGTTTCGCCTTTTTGGGACTCTTTTTTGGAGTTGTCCCGCTTCCTCCCTAGTCATCGAGGCGTCCGCCGTCATTGTTTTTAGAAATCTTCTGATTAGAAGCCACTCTCCATCGTAGTCTTCTTCGTCGAATTCGTCCAGGGGCGGAGCGCTTCACCTTTTTATCCTCATCCTTGCTGATTCAAAGAAGTCCACACCGACTTCTTCGTTCTCTGATACCATGCCGTCCTCGTCCTCGAACCTTGCTCTGGAAAGCATATCGGCCATGGCGTTGTCTTTACCCGAGATTTGTTGTATCTCTGGGTTCAGGGACTTGATGAACGCAATCCACCTAAGCATGGCCAGGTCGGGAGTTGCGCATCCGAAGACCATACCAAGGATCGGTAGACAGTCCATTTCTATGATCACTTCTGTCACGATTAGGTAGTCTTTGTCAACCTTAACCGCCGAAACGATACCCCATAGCTCGTGCTTGACTTGGGCGTATCCTCGTTGTCGCTCACTCAGTACCGTCGCACCGAACCAGATAGGGAAACGCGTGCCATCTTTGTCTTCTTGATTTACGACCCATCTGATCCCAATTGGGCTGGTGTCCACCGTGATGTAGACCGTGTCAAGAACTCACACTCCCGATGAACAACGCTCGGCCACAACCGAGTCTAAAACAAATCAAACACAGAAAACGGATAATGAACGCACGACACAAAGGAGAGAAGAGTACATAGGATGTTTAATGTGGAAAACCCTAAGATGGAAAAACCACGGGAGTTCACAGACTCCAAACTATCACTATATCACAATGATTACAACAGTGAGCTCACGGAGGCAACGGCCTCGTGCTCACGATCTTCGCCACAGGCGGCGGTTACAACAGAGGCCACGACCTCTTCCTCTCTCTCTCTCTCTCTCTGTACACTGTTACGCGCTCTCTAATCTAGCACCAACAAGAACGACAACAACTCATCTAAGTTTGCCCTAAGTCATATTTATACTAATATGACTTTTCGGCTATTTACAAATATAGCCCCGATGGACTCTCAGAAACATATTTCCGAATATGTCCCTTCATCCGGCGAGCACTTCTCATTGGGCCTTCATCATCAGGCTCTTTCCGGGTACTCCTCATTTGGTTCTCACTGGGTCTTCCGTAGCCGGGTACTCCTTATCCGGTTCTCCCCGGGTCTTTCATAGACGGGTACTCGTCATCCGGTTCTCACCGGTTCTTCCGTTGCCGGGTACTCGTCATATGGTTCTCACCGGCTCTTCAGTTGCCGGGTACTCCACATCCGGTTTCACTTCCCATCCGGAGGGACCTGTTTCCTAACAAACTCCCCCTTCACTCTGGCATGGGATTTCTTACTAGTCCGATCCGCTTCCGGCATGCTTCCAGCTTGTCGGGTATCAATACTTTGGTCAACATATCTGACTCGTTCTTGGCTGTGTGGATCTTCGTCAGCGCAAACTCTCGATCTTCTACTCGCTCTCGGATCCAGTGATACCTTCGCTGGATATGCTTCGTCTGGGAATGGTAGGCCGCATTCTTAGCAAGGTGGATGGCACTTTGACTGTCGCAATAGAGCCAGTATTCATCTTGCCGGATACCGAGCTCTCCGATGAAGTCCTTCATCCATAATATTTCCTTGCCGGCTTCAACAGCCGCCATGTACTCCGTCTCCATGGTTGACAACGCAACCGTCTTCTACAGCCTTGATTGCCACGAAACAGCTCCTCCTGCGTATGTCATTACATACTCGGATGTAGACCGGTTGGTATCCACATCAGCCGACATGTTCGAATCGGTAAAACCGTCAAGTTGAGGTTTTCCGGAGCCGAATCGAAGACACATGTTCGAAGTGCCCTTCAAGTACCAGAGTAACCATTTGACTGCATTCCAGTGCTCCTTGCTGGGATTGCTCATAAACCGGCTCACCACTCCGACTGCGTATCCTATATCCAGTCGTGTACACACCATTGCATACATCAAGCTCCCGACGGCAGAGGCATATGGAACCTTCGTCATATCCGCCTTCTTTGCTTTCTTCTTCGGGCTTTGCTTATCGGATAACCTGCAATTTGCTGGAAGTGTCGATCCGACCGGTTTCGCATCTGACATGTTGAACCGCTGAAGCACCTTTGTCACGCACTTCTCCTGTAACAGTCATAATTGCTTCGTTGGCCAGTTCCGGATGATATGCATCCCCAACATCTGTCTTGCCGGACCCAAGTCTTTCATTGCGAAAGTTCGGTTGAGAGCCTTCTTCAGAATCCGTATTATGGCTTGGTGCCGTCCGACGATCAACATGCCATCGACGTACAGAAGGAGTATCAGGAAGTCGCCTCCTTCGAACTTCTTCACAAACACGCAGTGATCGGCCTGCGTCTTGTGGTACCCTTGAAAGGTCATGAAGGAGTCGAACTTCCGGTACCATTGTCGGGGAGCCTGTTTCAGTCCGTACAGGCTCTTCTTCAACCGGCATACCAAGTGCTCCTTCCCTTTCTCCACGAATCCTTTTGGTTGCTGCATGTAGATCTCCTCTTCAAGGTCACCGTGAAGGAATGACGTCTTCACATCCAACTCCTCTACCTCGAGGTCCATGCTTGCCGCTATACTCAGCACCGTCCGGATGGAGGTCATCTTTACTACCGGGGAAAATATCTCGTCGAAGTCCACACCCTTCTTTTGCTGGAACCCCTTCACCACGATCCTGGCTTTGTATCTCTGGGGGTTGCCGGCATCTCCTGGTTTCAACTTGTACACCCACTTGTTTCGGAGTGCCCACTTTCCTTTCAGCAACTCCTGACGGGAACTCTTCATCCGTAGCCGGGTACTCTTCTGTTATGTACACATAACGTTGGTGAGGGTAGGTCACTAATATTTACATTAGTGAAGGGTATGTTCACTATTATTAAAAAGGGGACTAATGATTGGATAGAATGAATGATATGTGCATGCACTATCATGATTTAGACAACCAATGAATAGAGAGCCTTTTAGAAAGGCACATCTATTCAAGGGGCCTAGGAAAAGGTATAAATATGAGGCTTAGCTACCCTCATAGGGATCATCACGTCGGAAGGCTGCTGTCGTAGACACCGGTGGTGCGGGCTAGGCTTTCGTCTCGACGATCGTTTTTATCTCTTCCAAGGTATTAGTCATCCTAATATCCGGCGGTATGGGACGTCGGTGGTAGGTTGGCTATGTCTAGATCATAGCTCGGGGGTGGTCGGGTGGAACGGGTTCTTCTATCCAATCTATTTTCTTCCTTTTTACTTGATTTGGTCTATTGATTAGTAATAGACTCTTAACAGTGGCATCAGAGCTTTTACTAACAATTTTTTTGTTGTTTTGATGTTTTTTGCGTGTGAGCGAGGGGGATCTAACAAGGCTCGTCATGCTCTTCTCAGGATCAAAACAACACTCTAAACCCGGTATTCTTCTTTTTTGATCTCTTCTCTTTTTCTATTATGCGTTCTTTATGGTCGAATCAAATTGGTATTACGTTTTATTCTCTTTCTTTCTACCTCCTACTACGCTACGATTTTACTTATTATTATGCATCGGGCCGAGCGTGTTTGCACTAATCGCACACGCTCAACTCATGGCCTTTTGCATATTGCGATATATATCCCACTCTCTCCTCTCTTGAACTCTTACGATAATAATTATTCTTGTGCATTGGGTCGAGCGTGTTTGCTCTAATCGCACACGCTTATCTCATGGCCGTTTTGCATATGATGTTGAGTATACCACTCTTCCCCTCTATTGAGCCATCACTTGGCCGATTCTAAGGGATGATGTGGCCTTGACGAGGTGTATGTTGCCTACCTATGCCACTCTACTCTCTATTAAGCCATCAATTGGCCGATTCTATGGGATGTTGTGGCCTTGACAAGGTATATGTAGCTTACATATGCCACTTTCCTTTTAAATTAGCCATCAATTGGCCGATTCTAAGGGATGATGTGGCCTTGACGAGGTATATGTCACTTACCTATGCCACTTTCCTCTTTAATTAGCCATTACTTGGCCGATTCTAGGGATATGTGGTGGTCTTGAGGAGGTGCATGTCAACTACCCTAGGGTTTCGTATCTTAGGGCATGTTTGATTCCATACACCTAATTGTTGATTATTCTAATTAAATTTTAATTTCATAAGTAGTGTTTCACTTATATGATTTTCTAGTAATTATTATTTACCCGCCCACAATTAACTCTCCTTTTTCCACTTCCTTTTCATGTATAAAGTATTTACATCGTTTATTTTAATGTAACCTTTACGTGTAGACTATTTTTCGTATGGAGTGGCTTGTTGAACGATTTTTTTCAACGGGTCATCTAGGTTTAACTCTTATCATCAAGCCTTAGAAAACGAGTAAAACCATATGAGTTCCCTTATTGATGTTTTACTCATGGATTTGAGTATTACATCTTTGCGCACAACACCGTCATCACTTGTATCAATTTGTGGCTTATGTCACAATTGTGCAAGTTATAACAATCATATTGGGATGTATATGTGCATACCTTGCACTTCCCATTTATTTGTGACATTGTTTTTTTCGTAGGTAACACATGGGTTCTTTTTTTTTTTACCCTTGTTTTCGTCACTACTTAACTCTTATGAGTAGTGCCTTATTTTATCATTTTATCATCACGTTTGCTTATTGCTCGCAAGACTAGAATATTACTTGTGAGTGCACTTGTTTTTTCACGTAATACACTTTCTCGACCATATAATACATGATGGGTTGGCATTAATATAAGGCTATCTAGGAAATTTCATTGATGTAAGAACCATGGTTGAGCCTAGGGGAGCCGCCATGATTACTCAAGATAGAGATCCGAGAAATACATCTTAGCTATGTTTTCCCCCATGGTTTTTAAAACACCATAGTGTTACCATAGTTATCGGATCTCGAATCACATCCCATATGTCTAGAGGGGTAAAGACATGAGATGCTTTCTTGGATAAAGTTCTTTCAATCAAAATTTTAAGCATTCATTTTGCTTGTGTATTTTCTGAACCTCCTTATTTTATTGCATACCCACAGCGTGCATCATGGAACAAGTTTTGAACGCAGTTGGAACGATCTCTCCAAATGAGACCTCTCAACCCCAATCCGCATCTCGCACACAAGCTGAGATCACTATTGAGCAATTGCTCACTACTACCTTGAATCAATTGGCCGAAATGAGACAGGCCAATATGGCATTGGAAAAGAAATTCCAAGAATTAACTATTGAGTCCAAGAAAGAAGGTGAACCTTCCTTCGTAGTCACGCCTTTCAAGGGAGATAAGAAAGAAAGAACCGAGGAGGCCATTAACACTTGGCTTGGTCGTTGGGAGTCTCACTTTGAGCTTCATCCCAAGCCCGATGCAGTAAAAAATTGGTTATGTCGGTCGTGAGTTAGGTGGCCGAGCTGCTGCTTGGTGGCGTGGCCTAAGGACCGCAAAAAACTTACCCACAACTTGGGAAGGTTTCGTTGATGTTTTTAAGAAACAATTCTTGCAGCCACCTTCTCAAACCGAACAAGCGCAACACTTGCTCACATTGTCTAGTAAGCCATTTACCTCTCTCGAGGATTATGTGCATCACGCTCGGACCCAGATCCAAAAATCGGGACTTACGGGTGAGAAATGGTTTGTCGCTTGTTTTTTGAATGGTATTCCCAATGGGGATTATCATTGGATTGTCCATGACAAGGACCCCACAACTTTCGAGGAAGCCGTCAACATTGTGCTGCGATACCATAGGACTTCCAAGAAAGACCACAATAAACCTGAGTTCGCCAAAACTCCGAATGTCAAGTTCATTGGGAAACGTAAGCAATCCAGTGACACTCTTGACCGCGACTCAAAGAAACCGAACCTCTTCTGTGCATATTGCAAGAAGCGGGGCCACACAAAGGATACCTGTCGTCGTCTTGAGAGGAAGTCAATGAACACCCCTCCTCAAGACAAATCTACGAGTCACACAGGTGAGTCTTTTGATATTGTTGAAGTTCATACCAATCACTTAAGTTTATGTGAATGCACTTTTCCTTCACATTTACTTGGACCTAATGATTTACTCCGAGCAGTCGGATATATCAATGGAACACAAGCACATTTCTTGTTTGATTCCGGTAGTTCTCACAATTTTCTTAATGATCACTTTGTGCAGCAAATGGAGCTCCACATAAACGCAAGTGATCATATCTATCAAGTTCACATGGCAAATGGAAACGTTCAATACATCAGTGGCATTGTTTGTCAACTGCCAATTCAAATAGATACTTATTTGGAGAAGCTTGACTTTCATGTTATGAAATTACAATCCGCAGATGTCATTTTAGGATATCCTTGGTTTTTTAATAAAAACCCTTCTTTGTCCATTGATTGGGTTAATCACTCAATCACATTTGAACTTAATAATTGTAAGCATTTTATTCAATGTTCCAAACTTCCTTCTCATTCACTTGTGTCTTCTAAATCTTTAAGTGAGTATTCTAGTTCATTAATTTATTCGTGTGTAATTGATCCTGCGGTTCAATTTTATTATTTTAATATTGACGCCACACAATTACCACATTTTGAGCAACGATTACTCGACTCTATTTTAGAGGATTTTCAAGATGTGTTTCCTACTGAATTACCACTTACTTTACCACCTAAACGTAATGTGGACCATCAAATTGAACTCATCCCTGGGGCTGCTCCTGTGAGCATTCCACCTTACCGACTTAGTCGATTAGAAGAGGATGAGATCGCTAAACAACTTAAGGAATACTTGAGTATGGGCCACATTAGGTATAGTAAATCACCTTGGGGTGCGCCAGTTCTATTAGTCAAGAAGAAGGAAGGTTCGTGGCGAATGTGTATCAATTATCGCCGTTTGAATAAAATGACAATTAAGAATGCATATCCATTACCTCGTGCCGATGATTTGATTGATCGTTTGCACGGGGCTCGATATTTTACGAAAATTGACTTACGAACTGGTTATCATCAGATTCGCATCGCCGAGGATGATATTCCTAAAACCGCTTTTCGTACGCGCTATGGCCATTATGAGTTTTTAGTCATGCCGTTTGGGTTGACTAATGCTCCAGCCACATTCCAACAAGCGATGAATGATGTTTTCCGAGATCAACTCGGTGATTTTGTTGTCGTCTTCTTGGATGATATTTTGATATATAGCCGTACCTTGCAAGATCATGTTCAACATGTTCGATTTGTTTTGCGAAAGTTGCGTGACAACTCTTTCTATGCAAAACATTCAAAATGTGACTTCTTCCAAAAATCTATTGTGTACCTAGGTCATTTAATTACAGAAAATGGCGTTGAAATTGAACCTTCTCGTATTGAAAAGGTTAAACTTTGGCCCATTCCTCGTAATATTCGTGAACTTAGATCATTCTTAGGGTTTGTTGGATTTTTACGAAAATCAATTCGTAACTATTCCAAATTGACTACGCCATTAACTGACCTTTTAAAAGGTCATCCACGTAAGTCTGTCAAACCAATTTCATGGAATGAACAACTTGACAAATCATTTGAGACACTCAAGGAGCATGTGTGTCAGGCTCCCACTCTTCTATTACCAGACCCTTCTAAGCCTTTCTCAATTGAAACCGATGCTAGTGATTATGCTATTGGTGCCGTTCTTTATCAAGGTGGTCACCCTATTGCTTTTGAAAGTAAGAAGCTTGATGCTGCTCAATCTCGGTATTCGGTTCAAGAGAAAGAGTTGTTTGCGGTGATACACGCACTTAAAACATGGAGGCACTATCTCTATGGAAATAAATTTGTGGTTACAACAGACCATCAATCATTAAAGTATTTTTGTGACCAGCCCGATCTTGTTGGTCGTAAAGGCCGTTGGGCTGACCTTATGCAAGATTTTGATTTTTCCATACGATATTGCAAGGGTTCTATGAACACCGTTGCTGATGCTCTTAGTCGCATTAAAGAAGTTAACATGCTTAGCTTCACGGAAATAAAATCTGATCTTTTAGATCACCTTCGAGGGAAATACCTTGATGACAGTTATTTCTCAAAATACTGGACGAAAGCCGAATCTGGTTTAGATGCCGATACTAGCACCCTACCCTCGAAGGCGACCTTTCACATTACAAACGGTTTGCTCTACCGTAGTGGAAAGGTCTGTGTTCCAGATTTACCAAATGTTAAACAGAAATTTTTTCATGAATGTCATGATGCACCATCTGCTGGTCATCCTGGAATACAACGCACACTCGTTCTCATCTCGTGTACTTTTTTCTGGCCTAAGATGCGCTCTGATGTGCATAAATACGTAACTCAATGCTTACAATGTCAGATTAATAAGTCGGAACGACTTAAAGCTGCTGGTCTTTTACATCCCTTAGATATTCCCAACAATAAATGGGAAAGTATCTCGATGGATTTTATTGTTAGTTTACCTCGTACACAGAGGGGTCATGATGCCATATGGGTTGTCGTTGACAGGCTAACAAAATTAGCTAGATTTATTCCTACAAAAACCACGGTAACCGCTCAACAGTTGGCTTATCAATTTGTTGATGAGTTATTTCGTTTTTATGGATTACCGATGGATATTGTTAGTGATCGAGATTCCAAGTTTACTAGTGACTTTTGGACTCAGGTCTTTAAGAAACTAGAAACTACGTTGAGCATGAGTTCCGCAGATCATCCTCAGTCTGATGGACAAACTGAACGAGTTAATCAAATTATTGAGGACATGCTTCGAGCTAATGTAGCAAAAACCCCTTCTAAGTGGGAGCAATACCTTCCTATCTTAGAATTTGCCTATAATAGCTCTAAACATACATCCACTGGATATAGTCCTTTTATGTTGATGTATGGTTTTCAGCCACGTGCCCCAGTTGATGTCACGATTCATCGTGATACATTAGACAGTACACGCAATTTTTTGCAAGACATGAACCAAATGTTGCATATTGCCAAAGAAAATGTCAAGACAGCTCAAGATCGTGCTTGATTTTATGCTGATCAGGATAGACGTCCTCGTGCATTTACTATTGGTCAAAAAGTTTTTTTTGCGTGTCCCGACTGATTCTACGTCATTATCTACGGGCAAGTGCGCTAAGTTAGCCCCACGATATTGTGGCCCATTTGAAATCCTTAAGCGAGTTGGGTCATCTGCTTATCACCTTGCCTTACCTCGTAACGTTGGTATTCATCCTGTTTTTCACGTCAGTCGTCTAAAACCATTTTTAGGCTCTGGTGATAACACCATCACAATCCAAGATCTTGTAACATTAGAGGATTTTTCTTACAAACCTCATGTTCCTGAACGAATTCTTGATTCTCGTACTAAACGTTTACGTTCTAAAGAGATTCGGCTATTCAAGATCAAATGGATGGATAAACCTATTGATGATGCCACATGGGAACGCGAGCATTCGCTTAAGGCACAATTTCCTCACTTTATATTGCAAGAGTGCAATCTTTTGAAGTAGGGGAGTATGTTATGTACACATAACGTTGGTGAGGGTAGGTCACTAATATTTACATTAGTGAAGGGTATGTTCACTATTATTAAAAAGGGGACTAATGATTGGATAGAATGAATGATATGTGCATGCACTATCATGATTTAGACAACCAATGAATAGAGAGCCTTTTAGAAAGGCACATCTATTCAAGGGGCCTAGGAAAAGGTATAAATATGAGGCTTAGCTACCCTCATAGGGATCATCACGTCGGAAGGCTGCTGTCGTAGACACCGGTGGTGCGGGCTAGGCTTTCGTCTCGACGATCGTGTTTATCTCTTCCAAGGTATTAGTCATCCTAATATCCGGCGGTATGGGACGTCGGTGGTAGGTTGGCTATGTCTAGATCATAGCTCGGGGGTGGTCGGGTGGAACGGGTTCTTCTATCCAATCTATTTTCTTCCTTTTTACTTGATTTGGTCTATTGATTAGTAATAGAATCTTAACATCTTCATCCGGTTCATACCGGGTCTCCACCACCCGGCTCTCCGTAGCCGGGTACTCCTCATCCGGTTCATACCGGGTCTGCACCATCCGGCTCTCCGTAGCCGGGTACTCCTCATCCGACACTGTTCTTCTCTCTTCCCATCCGGAGGGACCTGTCTCGCAATAACTCCACCAATTTGTACGTATGGTTCTCATGCAGGGAATCCATCTCATCCTGCATGGCACTTAACCATTTGTGGCTATGGGCATCACTTTTAGCTTCCTCGAAGCTTTCTGGCTCCCCCTCATCGGTCAACAACACATACTCTGCATCTGGAAATCTCCGGGGGTCTTTCTCTCTCTGAGAGGATATCTCCGTCTTTGGGCTTCGGTAACCGGCTCCTCCATTTGCTCTTCATCCGAAACCAATTCGGGGTCTTGGCCGGTTTCGGTTTCAGCTTCCTCTACTTCTTCTTCTGCCGGTTCGGTATCTTCACCGTAAACGGCTGGTTCCTCGAGTGCTAACCGGTCTCTTGCCGATTGGGTCTGCCCATCGTAGAATCGATCCTTACCGGTCGACTCGGAGTTCATTATCTTCTTCTCCGACTCCCAGTCGGCGAGCATCTTGTCCTCCATGAAGATAATATCTGGACTCCGGAATACCTTCTTGTCGACCAGGTCCCACACTCGGTAGGTGAACTCATCGTCGCCGTAACCGAGGAATATGCATGGCCGGGTCTTTGGATCTAACTGTCCTCTCCGGTCCTTAGCAACATGCACGTACACAAGACACCCGAACACCTTGAGATGCCGGTAGGACACTTCCTCACCGGTCCATACTCTCTGCGGCGTGTCTCCGTCCAAGGGTACTAGGGGTGATCTGTTTATCACATATGTTGCCGTCGACAGTGCCTCAACCCAAAACTTCTTGGGTAGTTTTGCATCCGCCAGCATACTCCGGACCCTCTCCATTATGGTCCGGTTCATCCTCTCGGCCAACCCGTTTAGTTCCGGTGTCTTCGGCATGGTAAATTCGAGCCGGATTCCCTTTGAGTGATAGTACTCCTCGAACTGCCCCCAGTATTCACCTCTGTTATCTGCTCATACCGCCTTCAACTTCCAGCCGGTTTCTCTTTCCACTCTCGCGTGGAGCTCTTTGAAGACGGATATCACCTAATCCTTCATCTTCAACGGTGTGGCCCACAACTTCTGGCTATGGTCATCTATGAACGTCACGAAGTAGTGCGATCGTGCATGTGACTTCATGTCCACTTGACACACATCAGTATGCACCAACTCCAGTGGTGCATTACGTCTCATCGGTGGCCTCGATCGGAAGGAGTTCCGGTTTTGCTTACCGGCCAGACAATCAGTGCACTTCTCCAAGTGCACATTCTTCAATGGAATGAGGTTGTCATCTACAAGCCTCTTCATCCCGTTCTCGCTCATGTGACACAACCTCTTGTGCCACAGCTCACCGGCAGTGTCGTATGCCACGTTCACTTCTTCCGGGCAAAACCGGGCATTCATCAGGTACAACGTGTTTACCTTCCGGGCCCGAGCCACAATCAGGCCCCCTTTGTTGAACTTCATAACACCATTCCGGATGCTACCTGTGTAGCCTTCATCATCTAGCCGACCGGTTGATATCAGGTTCAGACGAACCTCCGGAACGTGTCGGACATCCTTCAGCAGCATCTTGCATATGGTTGGTGTTGTCAGCCACACGTCTCCTATGCCGAGAATTCGGCATGTACCTTCATTCCCCATCCGGACATAGCCGTGATCACCGACTGAGTAGGATGAGAAGCATTTCCGGTTCGGCGTAAGGTGGAACGACGCTCCGGAGTCTACCACCCAGGTCATCTCGTCGCCGGCAAGGTTTAGCTCACTCTCCCCGGTGATGAGCATCAACTCTTCTTCACTTGCCGCGATTGCCGTTGTTCCCTTCCGGTCCGTTCCCCTCCGGTCTTTACCGTTCCGGTCCGGTGTCTGTTTCGAATCGGTACCGTCGGTTTCCTTGTCTTTTCGGAAGTGCCGACAGTTCTTCTGGAAGTGTCCCGGATTGCCTCAATAAACACAAGTAGGTCTCCCCCTTGACTTTGACCGTGTCCCTGACTTTTCCCGGTTCTGGGGGCTACGGTTCCTTTGTCTTCCGCGTTCCGATTTGGTAAGGAGCGCTTTGGAGTCGGAGCTTGTATCCTTATCTTTCCGACGTGCCTCCTCATCTAGCAAGCTCGACTTCACTCTTGCTAGGGATAACCGTTTCCCTTCCGGCCCGGCGTTGCCCAAGGTGACAACCAATGTCTCCCAACTATCTGGGAGGGAACCGAGCAGGAGCAACGCTAGTACCTCATTAGCGAGAGGTACTTCCAATGAAGTTGCCTGGTGTATCAGCCCCTAGAAGGCCTTCATGTGCTCCGCCATGCTGGAGCCATCTTGGTACCGGAGTGTTACTAGCTTCTGGAATACCGAAACCTGGTTAACAACATTTTTGTTTTGAAACATAATGTCGATGTTCTCCCAGAGCTCATGAGCCTTGCTCTCTTCATTGAAATTGTTGTATAGGCTCATGTCGATGAAACACCGTATGTAGGCCGTTGTCTTCATGTGCATCACCTCCCATATCGTGGTATCGATTTTGTTCGGTCTCTTGTCCTCGAACTTAACCGGCAGCCAAAGGTCTTTAACCACGAGCATGTCCCTCATCTTCGACTTCCACACCGAATAGTTGTAGCCGGTGAGCTTGAACATGCCTCCCAACGAATCGTCCATTTTCTGTGTCGTTTCGCTCTTATACCACTTTCTCAAGAACTCACGCTCCCGATGAACAACACGCGGCCACAACCGAGTCTAAAGAAAATCAAACACAGAAAACGGATAATGAACGCACGACACAAAGGAGAGAAGAGTACACAGGATGTTTAACGTGGAAAACCATGAGAGGGAAAAACCACGGGAGTTCACAGACTCCAAACTATCACTATATCACAATGATTACAACAGTGAGCTCACGGAGGCAACGACCTCATGCTCACGACCTCATGCTCACGATCTTCCTCTCTCTCTCTCTCTCTGTACACTGTTACGCGCTCTCTAATCTAGCGCCAACAAGAACGACAACAACTCATCTAACTTTGCCCTGAGTCATATTTATACTAATATGACTTTTCAGGTATTTACAAATATAGCCCCGATGGACTCTCAGAAACATATTTCCGAATATGTCCCTTCACCCGGCGAGCACTTCTCACCGGGATTTCATCATCCGGCTCTTGTCGGGATTTCATCATCCGGTTCTCACCGGGTCTTCCGTAGCCGGGTACTCCTGATTCGGTTCTCCCCGGGTCTTATGTAGCTGAGTACTCGTCATCCGGTTCTCACTGGGTCTTCCGTTGCCGGGTACTCATCAACCGGTTCTCACCGGGTCTTCCGTTGCCGGGTACTCCACATCCGGTTTCACTTCCCATCCAGAGGGACTTGTTTCCTAACAGACCGGAGTTCCTGGTTCGTATTCTGCTTTGCGTAAAGCTAGTGCCGCGGTGAGAGTTCGTTTTAAGCTCTGGATTGTCTTGGTATGTTCCTTTGTTCATTCAAATTTCCTGCTCTTCTGTAGCAGGCCATAGAGTGGTTCGGCGACGTGTGCGTAATGAGGGATCCATATGTGGTAAAAGGCGCATGCTCTTAAGAATTGCCAGACCTCTGAGATGGATCCGCACTCCTCCTTCATTGCCGAGATGGCCTCTACCTTGGTCAGTGATGGCTTCGGGCCGTACGACCCACATAGATGGTCCACCACTAAGATCTCCGGTTGTCTGAAGGCCGACTTTTCTCCTGAGAATGTAAGCCGCGTGTCTTCGAGCCTTTGTAGTATCTTCTCGCAGTCGGAGATATGGTCCGTGACAAACCTTAGGCACCTGTCCACGACGATCGACTCATCCTTGGTGTCCTCCAGACACCCCTTGATAGGGATGTCATCCAGGAAAGGCATGGTGATGTCTGGAATGCAAACCTGTAGAACTCTGTTCATTGCATTCACCATGTGCGCCACCGAGTTGGTCCCTCCCTACGGCAGGGTACACATTCAAGGTAGGCGGAGAGGGGTTCGCATTGTTGTGATGTCCCTGCTTTCCACAGCCAGCTGGAATTGTTCGTACCCCGAGTAAAGGTCTCTGACCGAGTATATAGACCTTCCGGCGAAGGCTTCCGCGAACTCATCGATCAACGACCCAACTCCCGTATTGCGGATGGTCACCTTGTTGACCGGTTGTAAGTCCTAGATGAAGCACATCGTTCCGTTCTTCAGTACTGTAAACCACCAGTTAGATTAAGGGGCACTCGATGGTTCGAGGATGCCCAACCCCACCTTCTGCTTAAGAAGCTCCATCAACATTGGCATGTGAGCTCTTGGTACTTGAATTGGTTTGAGACTCCATGGCACGTGCGGCATGGTAAAGATCACCATTGGTTCGACAATGGTTGGGTTGACGCATCCGATCTCTCACGGAGAGAATGTGAAGGCTTTCCCGTGCCTCTTGAGCATCCTTCTAAACTGGTCCTCTTCCGCCTGTAGTAGGAAGCCACCCCCACCGATCTTCAGCTCTCGTAGTGTTTTGTCGGTGAAACGGTGTCCTATGCCGGCCGGATCTCGCAAGCTCAGGTCAATGGCAACCCCCTTTATTCGTTCTCAGCTGCCCTCCGGTAAGGGGGCTGCGACGGGCTTCACCTTCTGGTCCATAGTCTTGTATTTGGTGTCTACTCGGGCGATCCGATGCGCCCTGGTTTTTCTTTCGAAGTCCGCAATGACTTCATACATGTTGACCGAGTTGACTGGTATGACTCGGACTTCGCTTAGGCCACCTTTGACTACCTTCCTCATTTCTCCAAGGGTGTCATCGAATGAGATCGCCTCTACGGCTTCCCCAATCCCTTCGTCATGACTCAAGGCTCCGCACACCCTTAAGCGTATCTCGGCCCGTTTTCTTTCTCGGCTACTGATGGTGGCTATGGTACATCCTCCGTTGTCGGAGAACAAAACTTTCCTTCCTATTTTACAGGTGTGGGGAAATTTCTGGTTATCCGGACTATCGCGACCCCACGCCTTGATAGCCCTTTCTAAAAATCCACCCTATCGTTATTTCTGAGGGTGTCCCTGTTACGCTCGTGTTTCTTCCGAATGGTCATAAATGTTGGGAGACAGGTCCCTCCGGATGGGAAGGGAGAAGAACAGTGCCGATGAACAGACTCGGTATGAATTGGATGGTGCAGGCCCGTATGAGGTGGACCCGGCTACGGAGAGCCGGATGATGCAGACCTGGTATGAATTGGATGGTGCAGGCCCGGTACGAACCGGATGAGGAGTACCCGGCTACGGAGAGCCGGATGATGCAGACCCGGTATGAACTGGATGGTGCAGGCTCGGTACGAACCGGATGAGGAGTACCCGGCTACGGAGAGCCGGATGATGCAGACCCGATATGAGCCGGAGGAAGAGACATATTCGTAAATATGTTTCTAAGAGCCCATTGTGGCTACATTTGTAAATAGCTGAAAAGTCATATTAGTATAAATATGACTTAGGGCAAACTAAGTGGGTTGTTGTTATTCTTCCTTGTTGGTGCAAGAAGAAGAGAGAGCGCGCAACTGTACAGAGAGAGAGAGAGAGACGAGGTCTTTGCCTCTGTTGTAACCGCTGCCTGTGGTGAAGATCGTGAGCACGAGGTCGTTGCCTCCGTGAACTCACAGTTTTGTACATTCTTACATAGTGACAGTTTGCAGCCCGTGGGCTACCGTGGTTTTTCCCCTAGTTTGGGGTTTTCCACATAAACCTCCTGTGTATTTGTCTTCCTCTTTGTGTCGTGTTCTATTTCCCATTTTCTGTGTATGAAAATAATCTCGGTTGTGGCCGAGCGTTGCGCATAAGGAACGTTGGGTTCCCGTCAATAAATTGGACGGAATGACGGACATTCTGACTTTTAACCCTCGCATAGGCTGAACCATTGTCCAACACTTTCGTCTCCATTCTAGCCGCCGTGATGTATGGTTCGCCAAGGATGACCGGGTGGGAGGATATCTCTTGCACGAAAAAGTGTTGGTTTATATCGATGTCTCCGACACTCACCCTGACATTTGGGCAAGCCCCATGTAGTTCTTCCGTGGCTCTTGTAGCCGCGCGTATCTTCCACCCGTGTTTGGTGTTGATTGGCCAATTTCCCTTTTTGTAGAAGTCCATGGACATCAGATTAATTTCCGACCCGTGTTCGATTAATGCCACCACTGGTTCCTTCACGTCCTCGATACGAACGGGGGTCTCTGTAGTCGCTCTTGCCTAGTGTGGCCTGGCATAGTGGCTCTCCACAAGCTCTTTTTCCACGGCCATCTCGTCGAGGAGTGCCGCCCTTACCTCCACCGGCCTTTCGAGCGCTGGTCCCGTCGCGAGACGCTTTCTCTTCACGAGGTCCACGAAGTAGTCAGGGAATTCCTGTCTCGCTATGCCAAGCACTTCCCTAAGTGTGAGTTCTATGTGACTGTCGAGAACTCGCTCCCTCTAGAACCTTCTGTGGATTCATTGTTTTCTCGATTTCTGAGCTTAAACGGAAGCTTGGAACCCTGCCCTTCTCCTTCTCCTGGGACCCGGTTGGAGTGACATCATGCCTTTTTGGCGTGCTTCGGGTGTCATACCTCCCCGAAGGGCCCGCTCCCCCTGTTTTCCCTGCTCGCCTTTCGTCGATCAAGGCCTCGTAGTTCTTGCACCCGGCCTCCACAAAGCCAGTGCTCTCCTCAACGGGGTCACTCCAGCCGGTAACTTCCAACACACGCTCGTCCGCGCGCTCTGCTTCTCCCTTCTGCAGCCTTCCTCCGGACAAGGTCTCGAGAATAACTGGCCAGAACCCAGGGTTTGAATCGGGTTTGGCCGTCCTTTCGCCTACGTGGATTCCAGCCGAAACCGAGTAGTGGACGGCTTCGACGTGCTATGCCGCTGCCTTTTCCATTAGCCTCTTCATTCCACCTCGTCTGAAATTCGAGTCAAGAAATCTTTGTGTGTCGCTCGCATGTATCCTGCCATTCGAAAGATAAACTACATTACTTCTGAGCGCTTCACCGAGGTCAGCGCAATCTCTCCGAGAATGTCCGGTAGCGTTGCACCATATGCACCACTGATTTGCCGGCGGGCGTCGGTCGCGCGGTTGACCCTCGTTGCTCCGCTGAGCCTGGGCGATCTGGAGGTCGTGCACCATCCTTGTTAGTTCTTCGAGTCCTGCACCGCCTGCAGCCCCCGCGACTACGTTTGCTGGGGGTGGGCCTAGCTCGAGCCACCTCCTCGTTTGCTGGGGCCGGGGGTTTGGACAGCTGGTTCAGCCGGCGAGGACCCCCTTTCCTTCTAATCTCAGCGTTTGTCAATCCTGCTGCATACTTCTTTGACGGTCTCCTAGTTAGTCGTGAGACCGCCGCTGGTTTCCAGAAGAAGACCCACACTTTCCCGGACGCACGAGTCGAATGACATAACGAAAAATAGGACTTGGCTCATTTCGAGCATGGTTCGGTCCAATCTAGAGAGCTGCGCGAAGCGTGACTCGAACTCCTGGAGGAGCGTTGAAGCATTCTGACCCTTGTCGGGGCTGTTGACCTAATCCATAAAGTCCTTTCTCGACAGTCGGAGCGAGTCATCGTAGCTGTATCTTTCGAGAACTTCCTCCGCGATTTCCGCCCAATCACAGCAACCCGCTTGTATTTTGACCATCTCCAAATGGATGTGCAGTGTCACGACCCCCCGGGGAAACCCCGGTAGTCGTCTATCCTCGGGTATATTCCTCATCTGCATTTTAGATTTGTAGGCCTCTAAGTAACTCTTGGCGTCTTTCCCACTGAACCAGCCTATCTTGTTGACCGTTGCTTCTATGGCCCTGTCGAGGGCACTCGCGCCCTCGTGAGCGCTAACCAAGCGGTCTAACGCCAGCGCCATTACTTCTGCAAGTTCGCTCCCTCTCGGTTTCAGATTCCTTTGCCGCCGCTCTTCACGTTTGGTTCACCAAATATGTCGAGGATATCCTCGCGGATGTGTAGAAGTTGGGTCTTGAACCAAGGAATCAAGAAATGAGGTAGAAGAGTCTATGGTTTACGTGAGCCTTGAGACCGTGGTTTAAACAGAGAAGGTTAGCGAAACAAGAGAGATAGTGTGAGAGGATCGTGTGTAGACACAGGTGCGGACAAAGATGCTAAGAGCTACTTGCGTTCTGCAGATAAGTTTTTATTAATCAATATATGCGCGTAGTGTTGTGGGTGATTACAACCGGATCAGTGCCGGTGGTCGAGCGTAGGCTCTATAGTAGTCAGATACAAAGTGGAGTAGGCACACAGAAGGTCGATCCCTGGTCGAGAGCACTCGGGCGTTTGACGCGAGCAGGGGGAGTGCCTTCCGATGATCTCTCGTAGGACTCCTCGTCTAGTCTTTTTGTCTGTTCCTTTCTTTCCCTCTCGATTACTTCACCCCCAAAAATGATATCCCTGAAACAGTCAAAGGTCGCCCCTTTTATAGCACAAGGAGCGACCGTTACAAGGCATTCTTGACTTGTCGCTTTCCCTTCCTAGATTCTCCCCCTTGATTCGCTCTCCTCGTAACTCTCCCTACTTACGTGATGTTTGAATCCCTATTAGTGCCTTAACTACCTAGTACACCTCCTTCTACCTATGCCTAGCACTTACACTATTTAATTACCTAGGGGTGTGCACTCGTGCACACCAGTGCTCCCACGCGTTTCACCTTGTTTCTACCTATGGCCCGAAATCTTCACGACACCGTGGTCATGGTGGATGAGGCGAGTCGGCGCACAATGGAGGTGGCCGATAAGAGCAAGATGGAAGGCATGGTGGTAACGCCAAAATTAGTTATGGACCCTCTGGAAGCAGGGGGAGTCGAGGCGGCACCGGAAACTGGCAAGGAATGTTGGTACCGTGGCAAGAAAGGCCACAGGGAGAGCGAGTGCTGGAAGAAATGCACCGATCTGGAGAAAATCGCATCTGGATCCGGGCGGACCGAACAAGGAAATTGGCAACGATCGCAGTACGCCATGGGCTCCGAATGAGCCGAAAATGGATTGGGCCCAGCGTTAGTAATGAAGCACAAGGCCAATTCGATGGCGGTGAACAGCTCGGAACCAAACGAGGTGTGGTATGTTGACTCCGGAGCATCAAATCATATGATGAGTCATGAGGAATGGTTCTCGTACTTGGAGAAACTAGGAAAATAGGGAGTGGTCGAAATTGGAGATGACACTCCGCATACCATCGAACATGCCAGTGCAGTTCCCCTCCGCCACGTCAGGCAGAAAGGGAAACTCATGAACGTGATACACTTCTCGACAATAATGAAGAACCTGGTGTCGGTCGGATAGATCGTCGACTAGGGGATACAAGTTGGATTCACGCATCTCGGTTATTACATTGAAGAGGAGGGCAAAATCATTGCGCAAGGGCACCGAGAAGGGAGGTTGTTCATCCTGAATAGCAATTAAGTCGGAACCATTGTTGCGTAATTACGCATACGTGTAAGGAACGAAGGCCTGACCGCAAGGGGTCCTGTACCGAGGAGTGTGATAATAGGGGAAAAGTTGAACAAAGAACAGGCAAGCGTTGGATGCCAACAAGCACAGAGCTCGACCGGCTCGTTGAGATCAAATCGATGCAAGAGACAATTAGAAGAGAAAGAACCCTCAATCGATTAAGAATGGATTACAACCGGCTTGCCAATAATTGAGCCACTACTCTACCAACAACACACGCACACACCAAGGATGAGTTACAACGTGGAGCCTCTGTCGGGATCACTCGATCTTCCCACATGAACATAGGCGTCCGGCAAAACAACTCTTGCAAAGAACACCGATACAGAATGAGCGCTCAGTCCCTAGTCCGACAACACTCTGTTCTCCCAAAAGCGCGATCCCCCCTCTTAGCCCTCTCTGCCGACCTTTATAGTTCCTCGAAGGTGGATCCATCACATCCTGTAATTACATCATCTTTATTCTCTGCCGTTTCTTGAAAGCCTTGATCCATTTTCTCGCAACCGGTACCGTTATCTGCGTCCCGTCGAGCTCCGGGAAATGGTAGGTGGCATTATCGTTCGCGTTGGTCACCATAAGGCCTGAACCACCTCCTCACGAACTTACGCGTTGCCTTGTGCTGATTGTTGAAGATTCTATCGTAAACCAGAACCATGTCACCTCCCCCTATCTTCTTCGGTCTCAGCCAGTGTGTCCGGTCGAACCGGTTGAGCTTGCCGCTCAACACTCCCCCTCAAGCTCAACCTGAGGTGGGGTCGTAGTGTCGACCTCTGTGGCAGTCGGTTCTTCCAACCGACTTCTCTTGGCGTCACTCCGCCTTGCTCGCGCTCCTCGTCCGGTCCGGTCCCGTTTGCCGCGACCCCTTTGGTTCTGCGCGCCTCGACCCTCTCGGTCGGCATGTCTGCTCAATAGGCCCATCTCAGCACTCACGTTGCTGTGACTCCGGCGCTTGCCGATCCGTCGGTTCTCCCACGATGGCATCGACTTCCGCTGTGTCCGTGTCCCCTTGGCCTTCAGTCGATCCGACTCATCTGGATCCATCTATTGATCTAAGTCAGCTATCTCCGACTCGTTCCAGCTCTTGTCCCAATCGGTACACTCTGATTCGACTTCCGGCTTCAGGCCTCTCACCACATCGGACCACTTCCTAGTCTTGGCCTTCTCCATGCTTCCCTCGGCTTCTTCAGCCGGTGAACCGAAATCGAATTCTTCATTCGACTCTGTATCATGGTCAGTACCGTCGTGATGACCTCTGCACAACATGCACTTCTCTTCCTGAGTGCATAACTCTTCTTCACAGCCGCTTGTTCCGACCTGTTCGGATGTGTCGACTTCCTTCATCTTCTTGTCTCCTCTTCTTCCGGCTCTCCTCTTACCGACGGGTTCAACAGTTTTTTTTTGGCCTTTGCCCGTTTTGGTAGAGACTTTGCCCTTGCTTCTCCCCCTCAAGTGCAGCACGCCGAGATGCTGAATGCCAAGCATGTCGGTAAAGTGCTGCAACTTGTCCGATCTGAGCGGCTGGGTGAAGATGTCGGCAACTTGCCGATCCGTATGAACATACCGTAGGTCAACTTCACCGCTCAGGACCCGCTCACGCACGAAGTGGTAGTGCACCTCGATGTGCTTTGTGCAAGCATGGAACACAAGGTTCTTGGCGAGTTGCAGGCTGCTCATGTTATCGCAGTAAATCGGGATTGGGGTCGGTACCTCAATCTGCAAGTCTCGCAGCAGTCGCTGAAGCCAGATGGCTTCACAAGTGGCAACGATAGCGGCCCGGTACTCAGCCTCAGTGCTTGACAAAGCCACTGTGGGCTGCTTCTTGCTGCTCCACGCAACGGCCGCGCTACCTATTGAGAACATGTATCCGGAAGTGGAGCGGCGATCAGACGCATCGCCGGCCCAGTCAGCATCTGTGTAACCGAAAAGCTCTTTGGGTATACCTCGCCGATATAGCAGACCCTGGTCCTTAGTGCCGTTGACATACCGTAATATTCGTTGCGCGCACTGAAGGTGCTCCATGGTCGGCTTCTGCATGAACTGACTTACCATGCCGACCGGATAGCTGATGTCGGGTCGGGTGATGGTCAAGTAGATCAGGCTTCCGACAACTTGTCAGAACCGTTTCTCATTGCAGGCCGGTCCGGAGTGGGGATGGAGCTTCTGGTTCCGGTCCAGGGGTGTGGAGACAGGTCGGCAATCCATCATGCCGAACTTATACAGCATATTCAAGACGTAATGTCGTTGTGAGAGCAATATGCCGTCGGGGGTCCGGATCACTTCGATCCCAAGAAAATAATGAAGGTCCCCCAGGTCCTTCATTTCGAATGCGTCCGACAACTGGGACTTGACGCAGTTGATTTCGGGAAGACCCGGTCCGGTGATGACTAAATCATCCACATACAAGAGTATACATACCGGACTGTCAGAGCCTTGCCGGATGAACAACGAAGAGTCCGACTTAGAGACAGCAAACCCCAGCTTACGCAACCGGTGCGTGATCTTCGCGTTCTAGGCTCGGGGGGCTTGCTTCAAGCCGTAAAGCGACTTCTTCAGTCGGCATACCGCCGACTTGTTCATCTCCGATTGAAATCCGGGGGGCTGAGTCATAAAGACTTCTTCTTCAAGCTCTCCTTGAAGGAAGGCGTTCTTCACATCCATCTGGTGAAGATGCCACCCCCTTGCCGCAACAACCGCCAGTACCACACGAACTGTCGTCATCTTCGCCACAGGAGCGAAGGTCTCGTCGTAGTTGATTCCGTGGGTCTGCGCGTATCCCTTCGCCACTAACCGGGCTTTGTACCGGTTAACAGAACCGTCGGCATTGTACTTGACCTTGTACACCCACTTGCATCCGATCGGTTTACAGTGAAGGGGAGGATCAACTAGGTCCCAAGTTTCGTTGGCATCGAGTGCCCACATTTCTTCATCCATAGCGGCACGCCAATTTGCGTCCTTTGCCGCTTCTGCGTAGCTCTCCGGCTCACGCAATTCTGTCACCTTAGTCATGTACGCATAATGATGCGCCATGTATTCATTGTACCCGTACCGCATGACGGGATCCTTCTGACGGGTTGATCGGCGCAACGCACCGTCACCTGATTTGAGGCCCTTCTTGGCCAATTCGGTCTTCGTTGCCGAAGATCTGCCTTTCTCCTTTCCGGAGTCGGATACGCACCGATCCGACTCATCGTTGCCGGTTTCGAATTCCGGCATCTTCCTCTTCCCCTTCTCTTTGCGCGTGAACTGTTTCCTCGGTTCCTTGCGCGGGGAGAGCACGGCAGAATCTCCACCACTTGCCGTCTCTTCATCCGACTGGTCCAACCGACTCAGTCGCTCGTTCGGTCCACTCAACCGTAACGATTCCGGACTCTCATCTTGAGTCCCGGCTTCATCATCCTCTACCAGGGTTGATTCAGGCTCACTGGCCTGATCTTCCGACACTGGGTCGGGATCAGAAGTCAGAGTCGGTACAGAGTACCAGGATGCCGATTCATTGAACTGGACATCCCGGCTAACTCGGACTTCCTTTGTCCGGGGGTTATAGCACTTATACCCCTTTTGCTCTTGAGCATAGCTGACTAGGATGCATTTTTCTGATTTTGCATCTAGCTTTCTCCGCTTCTGATCCGGCACATGCACATACGCTATGCTGCCGAATATCCGAAGGTGTCTTAAGTTCGGCTTGCGCCCGAAATACAGCTCATGAGCTGACACCTTGTCACCAATGTGGTTTTGTATATAGACGGCCGTCTGAACCGCCTCCGCCTAGTAGAACCGGGGCATGCTCTTTTCCTCCAGCATTGCCCTTGCCGCTTCGACGAGTGTCCGGTTCTTCCTTTCGGCCACACCGTTTTGCTCCGGTGTGTATCTGCAGCTGAACTCTCGCCAAATTCCCTTCTGCTGCAGATAACTAGTGAATTGGCCGGAAAAATATTCCTTTTCGCCATCCGACCGAAGGCATTTGATCTTCCTCTCCGATTCCCGTTCCACCATCTTCTGGAGGCTCCGGAAATAGTCGAAGACTTCGCTCTTCCGCTCAATGAGGTAGATCCAAGTATGTCGAGTATAGTTGTCGATGAAGGAGACGAAGTATCGGCTCCCGCCAAGGCTTACACTTTGTGCCGGTCCCCACACATCCGAATGGATGAGATCGAGCTTGTTACGACTCCGGTTCCGTTCGGTGGGGAATGGAAGCCGGTGTTGCTTCCCAAGTTGGTAGGCTTCACAGATTTCGGCTCTCCGGCCGCTGAACTTCGGCAAACTGAAAACGACTTGTTTCGTTTGCAGGTCTTGAAGCCTCCGGTAGTTGACATGGCCTATCCGCTTGTGCCACAGGTCGATGTCCGACTCGACCTTCTGTCGTTTCGCAAACAGAGCGGTGCCAAAGTCATTGGTGTCGAGGATAAACGTCCTCCCGTCTCTACGCCCTTGCGCAATGACTTCGCCCTCATCCTTAATGAAGCACCTGAGGTGCGTAAACCGCACCTGCATCCCCTGGTCGACAATCTGACCGACGAACACCAGGTTCTTCGTGATTGTCGGAACGTGTAATACGTTCATCAGCTTCCCTTTCTGTCCGACGTGGCTTAGAGGGACTTCTCCGACGTGCACGATTGGGTGAGGAGTGTCGTCTCTGATTTCGACTACTCCTGGTTGATCCGGTTTCTCCAGAAAGGAGAACCACTCTTTGTGGCTCGTCATGTGGTTCGACGCGCCGGAATCAACATACCACAGTTCCTCCGTTTTGGAAGTGTTCTTCTTCATTGAGTTTGCCTTGTGATTCATCACCAAGGTTGGCCCCTTACCGGCCTTTCCGGTTCCGAATCCTCCTGATCCGTTTGCGTAGTGCGAGTTTTGCCGGCCATGCTTACCGGTCTTGCTGGATCCAGATTTGTCCGAATCGGCACGCTTTCTCCAGCACTCACTTTCCCTGTGGCCTTTTTTGCCACAGTACAAGCATTCCGTAGCGGATTTGTCTTGCCGGCCTCCGGCACCGCCTTGACTCCCCCTGCTTGTGGAAGTCCCGGAACTGCTGTTGGCACGCTCATAGTGCCTCCGTTCCTGCTCTTGCCGGCCGCCTCCATTGCGTGCCTACCCACCTCTTCCACCACGCCCACGGAACCGATCCGTTCCCGTGTACAACATTCGGTTGTCCGGGGATGCACTGGTAGATGCACCGGCGTGGTTCTCCTCTACAAGGAGCATCGACTGTAAGTCGAAGAATGAGGGGGTATTCTCCCTTGTACACACCGCAGTCTGGAACGCTCCGAACTTGGATGCCAGGCCTCCGAGACATACCTGCAGCATCTCGTCTTCCTCTACGGTAACATTGATTGAGGCGAGCGAGTCGCAGATCTCCTTTATCCGGCCCATGTAGTCTCCCACGGACATGTTCTTCTGTCGAACATTGCTCAACTCCTGTCTGAGTTGCAGCTTTCGGGCAGTGGTGCTTGCGGCGAAAACCTTTTTCAGGTTCCCCCAAGCATCCTTCGGTGTCTTGGCGTCACGGATGTGGCTGAGCAGTTGATCGCCGACATTGGACGCGAAGTAGTACATCACCCTGCTTGCCGCCTGTTCCCATACCGGGAAGTCCTTGTGTGCCGTGTCTAGCGCCGCATTATTCGCTCCTTCGACATAACTCCAGTACCCGTGTCCAAGCAGGTACTGATGCATCTTGTAAGACCAGGATGCGTAGTTGCTCCTGTCGAGCTTCTCCACCGGGAGTGACGTAGCCATGCCTCTATCCATGTCTTCTACTGTGTCTGTTTTCGACCTGTTAGGGTTTTCTTCTCAAGAGTAAATGTCTGCAGCAGAGGTTCTCAACCCTCGCGCTCTGATACCATGTAAACGTAAGTGTTTGCGGAAGCGTAAAAACAGAGAACAACAGAGAGAGAGAGAGAGAGAGAGAGAGAGAGAGAGAGAGCAGAACGTAATTTCAAAATTATATCAAGACTCTGTATATACACTGTGCTAAGTAGCACTATTTATACAAGTCCTCTTGGGACTGACAGAAGTACCATGTACTTCAATGCTCACACGAGCATCTGACACTTACTACGAGACTATAGCTACCTAGTAGTCTATCCTGTACTAGGCTTCCGATTGGACTGCCGGTTATGGATTGCACCTGGCCTCCACTACTTGCCGGTTCGGTTGCTCACCGTCATACCGATCCGTTTCGCCCGATCCGTCTCGCTTACCGGCTCCGGCTTATTCAGCCGATCCGGCTCCGGTTGAGCTTGCCGCTCAATATTTGTTATTCGCTTAGCCGGACAAGGCCTAACACAAGGTGTCACAGAGACACTTCACCAAAGGGTGATTACGGCATAGGATTAAGATTCAACGATTACACCGACTTACGTAGGTTACACGATTAGATTGCTTTGGTTAATTACACGCGTAAGATACAACAGTAAATACAGAACGGAAATCAAGACAGAAGTATAAACATCATAAACTGTATTAATTATCCGCTGTCATTACAATGGGGTCCGGGCCTTTAAATAGGTTTCCGGCCCGTAGTACAAAACGGTGCCTCTTGCACCTATTCGGGATCCGTCCGGATCTGGAACGGCATACCGTTTCCAGTCCGTCCGTCCACACTATGCTCATTTACAACCATATCTAATTAATTCCTTCACTCCGTATTTTGGACTCCTTGCCGGCCGGTAACACATGGCACGCCCGTGGGACAGTACCTTGTACGTCGAACCCTTCTCGGCCCCTTCATTATTCACCCAAATTGTCCAAAATACTTTGTTCAAGAATTTCCACTTGTTCTTCCGGTTGTGGTTGTTGCGGCTGTGCTTGCTGCTGCTGCTGTGGTTGCGGTTGGGACTGAGGCTGCTCCGGCTGCTCTGCTTGCTGCTGCTGCTCCGTTTGTTTCGCTGACTCCGGTTGCTCCGTTTGTCTGCTTCCGGTCCGGTCTCCTTCCAGTAACGGTTCCTCATCACTGAGGTTGACCGTAACTGGTTCTCGTTCTTTCTCTCCCCGGATCCGGGACCTCTCGTAGCTTTCAAACTGGATCTGCGCCTCCAGCCTGTCGTCGTCCAGCTGAGCTACAAGTTGCCGGACTTGCTCTAGTTGGTCCTCTGCCAAGGCTTGAAAGTCTTCGGCCAGCTCATCTCTTATGCCGGTGAAATCATCAGAATTCAGCATATAGCAATCATCTCCCTCCTTCCGCCGGTTCTCTACGTCAGCCCGGAGCAATTGGAGTTCCACCGCGTTCGTGGCCCACTTCGTCCACCATTTGACGGAACCGTTGTCAATCAAGCTCTTGGTCTGGTTCAACCAGGCCCGCATGATATCCTGGATGCGACTTGCTCCCATTTGTGCTCTGCTTTCCACCACTTGTCGCTCCTCCTTCAACTGCTTGATGAGATTTGTCGTATCCTCCGCCTGCTCTCTGTAGCGCGTCAGCTGCCCTTGATATGTCGTTTGTAGCCTCTGCAGTACCTCCGCCGCTCTTTCTTTTTCCGCCTGCTGTTGCCTGAGGAGCTCTGTCCGAACCTTCTCCGCCTCTTCCAACCGTCTTCTGTTTTCCGCTTGTTCCTTGGCGAATGCGGTTGCGGTCCGATCAACTGCTTGCCGGAGCTCATCCGTCCGTTCCTTGTGCTCCGTTTGCAACCGTTTATACTCCCGGTGCAATTGCTCAAATTCCTCCGTTTTTTGTTTGAGCTTGCCGTTGATCTGGTGATGGTTCCGGTCCTCCCGGTCCTTTACCTGCCGGAGTTCCTCTTTCAGGCGCTCTACTTCTGTTTCGGTGTTCCCCCGGAGCCTCTCCTTCTCTTGCAGCATTTTCTCCTTCTCCTCCTTGAGCCGGTCGTACGCTTGGTGGCCTTTCCGTAAGCTCTCCTCGGCCCGACGTAGATTCTCAGCAGTCCTTTTGAGTTCTGCCTCCGCTGCCGTCTTCAATTCTCTTTCGCGGCTCCTCAGCGCTTCTTGGGCAGCTAGCTCATCCTTTAAATCCGCAAGCTCTTGGGCTTGTGCCGCATTTCTCTCCGGAACGGTTTCCGTTGCCGGGGTCTGATTGCTATGTACAGGTTGATCTGCCGCTTTATTCTGTACATTGCCCGGAGTCACCGGTGCTTGGACTTGTGTTGTCAAAGCCACTTGAGCCATTTCCCTTGTGACCCTGTCCAAGTCTTGTTCAAGGCTCCGGATTCTGGACCGGGCCGTCTCTAGATCTACGGTTGTGACGAGCAACCGTTCCTGGTGCGCTCTCTCTTCCGCCTCTATATACTCGACCACTCCGGCGATTTGCTCGCCTACCCACCGTAGCCACATGCTACTGGTGCCTTGTTGCTGTACTGGTCGGGTCGGCTCATTCACTGTGGAATTGTCTGGCCTGAGTGCCTGCATATGCCGTTCTGGTTCTACTCCTTGGCCGCCGTGTGTTCTGGCTGGGCTCGCCGGCTGTTCAGTTCCAGTTCTCGCCGTCTCCGGAGCCGTTGGAATGACTTCTTCTATAGAAGTCGACAAGACCGGTTCCCTACGCACCGGTTCCGGTTCCTCCCTTGTGGTTTGCTCAGGTTGAGTTGGGGGCATTTCTGCCTCTCGCGGGTACGACCGCTCCCCTCCTGTCTCGGCAGTCCTACTTCTTGACCGTCGTTGGAGGTGCTCTTCTGGCTCCTCCGTTTCCTCTTCCTGTGTCACGGCATGTTTCTGTGCCGTCAAGGGTTCCGGTTCCTTCTGTCCCGGTCTCCGTATGGTTATCTTGACGGGTCGGACCGGTGACACCTCCTCCGGTTCTGGGACCCGTTTCTTCCCTTTCGTCGCCTTCGACGCCAGCAGCTGCTGTCGTTTGGACGCCGGCTTCGAGGTGCTTCCTTCCGATACTCTTGGCCGCTTCTTTGGCTGGACGGTCTCGACCGGCGGCACGAGCAATGTTATCCATTGAGCTACGGCGTGCCACAGCTTCCGGCCCTCCTTGCCGTCCTTTCCTCGTACCATGTCGATTGCCGTGCACAAACCGTCTGCAATCAACACCGGCCAGTCCACCTTGATCCCTTCATAGGTGGCTATGATCATCCTTGCCCGATTTTTTGGCATGACAGGGGGTCGGGGGTACACGTGACCGTACTCATGGAGCATTCGAGCTATCTCCCTGAATAGCAGATCTTCGCCGCCCTGCGTCCGATAGCCTTTGCCGGCAACAGAGTACTCACCGAAATATCGGATGAGTTGCTCCGAGGTTGGGTTATCGATCTGAAAGATTCCTCCCTCCGGAAGGCCTGTCAGCGCACGGATCGCTTCCTCGGTGATGACCTCTGTGGCGAGCTCCTTGATGACCCGGTCGGCTTCTCTGTGCGGCGGTGCCTCCATGATGGCCAAGAACCCCTCCAGTCCGTGTTGCCTGAACCATTTCCTGGCCGCTTCCGACAGCGTTTGTGGTTCCATGTCTGCTTCTAGGTCGAGGGAAGATGGCGAAGTAGAGTGGTGATGAGAGTGAGAGCGAGAGAGAGAGCGTTCTGAGCGCGGGGGTTCTCTGCGTGCAGGTTCGCGTTTGCTCAGCTTCCACTGCCTTGGTGCTTCTGTGCTTCTTGGCTCGCGAAAAAAGAAGGTCTCCATGCGCTCTTCTTTTTCTCTGTGCGTCTTGGCGCCTTTTTTCGAGCATGCGCACGTCGTGTACCGATTTAGTATTAAGTACGTGGCGGCTCTTAAATGCCCAGTACGTACCTTTTCGCGCCTTGCTTTCACACCCGTTCATACCTCGATTTTTAATGATTTTTTTTTTTTTTTTTTTTTTTTTTTTTTAATGACGGTGTGTGACCTTACACATCCGTAGGTCCCCTCGGACCCTTACCGTTTTCCTTACGGGTTGCCGTGTCTTCCTTCGCCTCTGCTACTGGTTCCCCGTCGTCTTTTTCTTCCGAACCGATCCGTACCGATCCCGGACAGGTTCCCGGTGTAGTGCCGGTGAGCTGCATAAACGGGTTCTTTGGCATCGGTCCTTTATAGGGCTTTAGTCGAAATCCGTTCACCCACTTGCCTAGTACTTCACCGGCAAGTGTCCCTATCTGATAGGACCCGTTGTATTCCCGTGTCAGCCAATACGGGCCTGTCCATCTGAACCGGAGTTTACCCGGCATGTTGCCCATCCTCGTTTGGAATACTAGCACCGGCTTTCCGATTTCGAACATCTTCTCATTACCTTTCCGGTGACGGTCAACGAACGCTTTCCGTCGTCGTTGCTCCAGTTCCATGTGTAGGATGCTGGCCAGCCGTTGCTCCTCCAGTTCGCATAGTGCTGCTAGCCGCATTTCCTCCGACTTCTTTTCATTCAGCCGTTCCCGTAGTTGGATCCGTAAGCTTGGTACCTGAAATTCCACCGGCATGACCGCTTCTAAGCCGAATGCTAACCGGAACGGTGTTGTCCGGATACTTGTTTTGTATGCCGTTCGGTACGCCCATAGCGCGCTATGGAGCTTTGTATCCCAGTCCGTGCGGTTTTCATTGACGATTTTGCGGAGAATGTTCTGCAGCGTTTTGTTGGTGGACTCTGCTAACCCGTTCGCCTGTGGGTAGTACGGTGTGCTTCGTTTGTGGACCACGGCATAGAACGTTGTTAAGCTTTCCACTACCTGGCCGAGGAAGTGCCCTCCTTGGTCGCTGATTAATTCAATCGGACATCCATATCGGCACCAAATGTTTTCGTACAGGAATTTTGTTGTGGATGACGCGGTGTTGTCTCTCAGGGCCTTAGCTTCCACCCATTTAGTGCAATAATCCGTTGCCACTATGACATAACGATTACCCGTTCTCATTGCCGGTGGCTTGAACGGTCCGACAAAATCCAACCCCCACTTCTGGAATGGCTCTAGTGGAAGTACCGGTTGGTGTGGCATCCGTGCTTGCTCCGTAGGCTGGCCCATTCGTTGGCATAGGTCACATTCCTTAGCGTACTTGACGGCGTCTTTTAACGTCGTGGGCCACCACAAGCCGCTCTGCCATACTTTTCTCGCCGTCGCTTCCCCGGCATAGTTTCCTCCGGCAACCCCACAGTGTGCTTCCCGTAAGATTACTTCTTTCTCGTCACTACGGACTGCCCGTCTCCATATTCCATCTGCTCCTTTGTGGTAGAGAGTGTCCCGTAACAGACAGAAATTGCGGCTCTGCACCGCCAGTCGTTTCCTCTCGTCCCGGTTCATTTCCTCCGGTGGCAGGCCCGTGCTTACGAACTGGTGCATGTTTGTCAGCCACCTATCTTCTGATGCCACCGTGTCGTCCGCTGCCGTTTCCGGGGTGATACGGAATAACTCTGCGTCCGGGAATTCATCCGCTACTCCGTCGCCTGCTTCTCCGGACTCTAACCGGCTCAGGTAGTCTGCTACGGCATGCTGGATACCGGGGCGGTGGAAGATCTCGAATTCGAACTCCTGCAACTGCAAGGTCCAACGGGCCAACTTACCGGTCAGGGACGCCTTGGACACTAAGTACAGGAGCGCCGAGTGATCCACATGAAAGGAGAACTTCCTTCCCAATAGGTAATGACGAAACTTTGTTACACTGTAGATCATGCCCAGGGCCTCCCGTTCCGTCGTGGAATAGTTCTTCTCCGCTTGTGACAGCTTCCGGCTGGCGTAATATACCGGCCGGTACCATTTAGGCTCCTTAAGTTGCATTAAAGCGCTGCCAATAGCGATGTCGGAAGCGTCCACGAACACATGAAATTCCTTGCTCCAATCCGGAGGCTGCACGACGGGTGCTTGCGATAAAAGTACCTTCAGGGCATTGTATGCCTTATCTTCCGTATCCGTCCATTGGAACGGTGTCCGATGTACCGCGGTGTGTAATGGTGTAGCCAAGTCAGCCAAGTGACGGAGCATCCGGCTGTGCCACCGGATCTGTCCTAAGAATCGGCTTAGTGCTTTGGCCGTTTTCGGCGCCGGTGCCCCTAGTATCGCGTTTACTTTGTCCGGGTCGACCGCAATGCCCTCCTTACTTACAATGTGTCCCAGTAAGATTCCACTTGAAACTCCAAAGATGCATTTTGTTGGGTTTAAGCTTAGCCGGTATAACCTACACTTTTCAAGGCATAACCGTAGGTGCTGCAAATGGTCTTTTCCCCGGCTATAGACTGCAAAATCATCCAGGAAAACTTGCATGAAGGCAGGAATGTATTCGCCGAAGATCTCCATGATGATTCGCTGGAAAGTTGCTGGTGCCGTTTTTAGGCCGAACATCATGACTTCGGCCACAAACACCCCCCATTCGGTGACGAACGCTGTCTTCTCCTGGTCGTTGGGGTGCATCCGGATTTGATTGTATCCGCTGAAGCCGTCTAAAAAGCTATAAACTTCATGGCCGGCGACGGCATCCAGTACTCCATCCGTGAACGGAAGAGGGAATGCATCCGTAATTGTGGCTGCATTTAGTTTCCTGTAATCTACACACACACGGATTTTACCGTTCTTCTTGGGGACGACGACGATGGGGCTCAGCCACGTCGCTTTCTTTACCGGCCGGATGAAGCCCACTCTTAGGAGTTTGTCGATTTCCTCCTTTACTTTGGCGGCGTAGTTGGGGTTCATTCGGTAACGTCTTTGCGCCACTGGTTTCGCGTCCTTGCCTAAGTGGATCTGATGCTGATATAGTTGAGGGTCCAGCCCTCGCATGTCCTCGTATGACCAGGCGAATACGTCGCGAAACTCCGTGAGAAGTTTGATCATCCCCGCTTTCTCTTCCGGCTTCATTTCCTTGGCGATGTGAACCGGCTTTGATTCGTCCTTGCTTCCTAGGTTCACTTCGTCGAGCTGGGATGCTTTTACCCGTTGGGAAACGGCCATTTCCCGTTCCAATGCTTCCTGTGCTTGCCGTAATTCCCGAATCGCATCTTTGTCTGGTTCGGCTTCGGTGTCGTCCCGCTGCGGCAAGTATGGGGCTACGGCTTCAGCTACGTCAATCTCGAAGAGTGGTACGATCTTCGGGTGTTCCTCCAAGTATTGGGCTTCTTCGTCGTCTGCCAATCCTTCAAGCATGTTCACACATTCCGCATACAGCGGTGTGCATTCCTTACCGTTGCTCGTCCGTGGTTGTGTTGGTACCCGGACCTTGGCTTTTCCGCGCCGGAAGGTAATCATATTTTTCCGCCAATTTTGCTTGATGTGTGCTGTTTTCAACCATGGTCTGCCCAGCAACAGTGGGTACGCACCTTGCGCCTGTAGCTGCAGCACTACAGCCGAGATGTGAAATGTGTGACCTCCTATGGTGACCTCCAATTTCCGTATTAAGCCCGTTGGCCGTACAGAGCTCGTATCCGCCATTCGTAGCCAGAACGGACATGGCTCCCATTCATGTATACCCAAGGCATCACACGTGCGGAGGCTTATTACGTTCACTCCGGAACCTCCATCGATTACGGTACCGGGAAGTTCGTGCCCTTTGACAATAGCTGTAATCACCGGACTACTAGTGTCCACCACCGTCGGTCCCTCCTCCGGATTCGAGAAGAGGACTGGTGCCGGTGGGGCTATACCGTCTGTCATGACTGTTTTTAGTCCTTCCGTGAATCGCGGCACGAGCTGCAAGAGTCTTCCTAATGGCAACGTGATCTGACATTCTTGCAATGCTTGCCATGTCTCGTTTTCTGGGTGGCTACCGCCGGCACTCCCTATGGTATTCGCCTTTTGCCGTTCCGTGTCCGCGACGTTCCTTTCATTGGCTTCCTTCACCCATTCCGTCGCCTGTTTTCGTATGGCCTCTTGTGTTTCCCACTCTTTGGCCATGCCTTTCGACCGTGTGGTTACTTGCTGTATATCCGTCACTTCCGGAACCACCATATTAACTGCCGGTCGTTTATCGTAGCTCTTTGCCGGGCACTGGTTACTGTAATGGCCTTCCTGCCTGCAGTAATAGCAGTACTCTTTACGGGTATTGCTGGATTCAGCTTTGTTGGTATCCGGAGTCGGTCCCGTAGTGAGTGGTGCGTTCTGTGCCGGTTGGCTCCTTGGGGTTCCCTGTTCCGGGTCCCTAGTATGACCACCTTTCTTGAAATTACGTTTCTTATTATTCTTTCTATTTCGGTAGTCCGGTCATGGTGGATCGTAAAATCGGCCGTAGTCCTCCTGGTGCCTTCGGTAACCAGGGGAATGGTCTCTGTCGTATTGCTCGTGTCGTCTGTTGAGCTCCCGATAACGGTCCGATCGCTCATACCGGTCGTAGTTATCACGCCGATTCCCGTACCGGCCATCATTCTCTTGCCTGTCTCCGTACCGGACATCCTGTGCCGGTGGGTACCGGTTCATTCTTTGCCAACGATCGTCATCTTCGTCTCGGCTGTTTCTTGGCTCGATCCGTCGGACGGGTGGTGCTTGTCGATTTAACAGGTTGTACTCGCACCGGTCCGTTGTATGACTCTTGGATTGACAAATCACACACTGAGTGCGCATGGTGCACTCTACTGCCGAGTGTCCGGCATTCAAGCAGATTGTGCATTGAATTGCCTGCCGGAACCGGAGATCTTCCTCGGTGGGTAACGCCCGTTGCAGTGTTCCCAGCGTAAGCCATGAGCTTGTCTTTTCCATTTCTCTGACCCGGTCAATGACCTGGTCGATGGTGCATCCTCGAAAGTCGATTACCGTACACACCGTGCGTAACGGTTCCCGGAGTGCGTTTAAAAATATCGTTCGTAATTCCTCCTCCGGGGGTGCACGGGCAAGCTGGCTATGCATTCGTTGGAAACGGATGACGAATTGGGGAATGCTTTCCCCTGCCTCCTGCCGGATCGTATAAAACAGGCCCACCATTGTCGTCTGGTCGACCTCCTTGTGGAAGAAATGCAAGAATTTTGCTTTTAATTCTGCAAAGGTTGTGATGGTCGCCGGGTCCTGCGTCCGCCGCCATCGTGTCGCCGGTCCCTCCAACGTGACTCCGAATTCCGCTATCTTCGAGCGTTCTTCTTCCTCCGGTGTCATTCGCTGGGACGTGTGATTTGCTTCCCACGTCTGCTCGAAGTCATGAACATGCGCTTCCGCGTCCGGATCATCGCGATACTTTGAATATTGGAACGGCATGTCGTCGTCCAGTATTAGGCCGCGGTTTAGTGGCGTTTGTTGATATCTTTCCGGTTTTCTCTCCGGTTCCACTTCCGGTTCTTTTGCCGGTGCTTTTTCCGGTTCTTTTTCCGGTTCCTTCACCGGCTCTTTCGTTGGTGTCGGTGGCTTTGCTTCTTCCACTTCCGGTGTTGGTGGGTTGACGGCTTCCGTTTGTGGTTCCGGATAGCCCTGGTTGCGCGGTTCCGGTTCTGGAGTCGGCACGGTATCCGACCCGTCGTCCTCCGGGCCGCCGGGGGTATCGTTGCTGCTCCGGTAGTTCGTATGCACGCTGTATCCCCCTTCGGAATCCGATTCGTAGGCTGAAAAGGCTTCTGCCTCGTTTTCTCCGCTTGCCAGCGCCTCCAGGAGTCGTTCGGTTTCCCGGAGACTACTTAGACTGCTGCCGTCGTCCTGGTCGCGAGTTTGCCGTAACCGGAGAGATTCCTCCGCGACTCTCTGGATCTCGTTGGAGAACGAACGATCCGAGCGAATTTCCTGCGCTGCTTGCTGGAAAGTCTCACGCCGTCTTTGCCGTTCGGCGAGGCGTCGAGCTCGGTCTGTAACCAAGTCGTGCGTTGGTCTAGTCATCCATTACCGTCGTTCGCTGCGAGAAAGCAGGAATCGTGGTCGCTAAAACTGTGTTATTCGCTTAGCCGGACAAGGCCTAACACAAGGTGTCACGGAGACACTTCACCAAAGGGTGATTACGGCATAGGATTAAGATTCAACGATTACACCGACTTACGTAGGTTACACGATTAGATTGCTTTGGTTAATTACACGCGTAAGATACAACAGTAAATACAGAACGGAAATCAAGACAGAAGTATAAACATCATAAACTGTATTAATTATCCGCTGTCATTACAATGGGGTCCGGGCCTTTAAATAGGTTTCCGGCCCGTAGTACAAAACGGTGCCTCTCGCACCTATTCGGGATCCGTCCGGATCTGGAACGGCATACCGTTTCCAGTCCGTCCGTCCACACTATGCTCATTTACAACCATATCTAATTAATTCCTTCACTCCGTATTTTGGACTCCTTGCCGGCCGGTAACAATATTCTCAAACGTGGCCCACGTCCCGCAATGTCCAGCTCAAGGACTCTCGTGGCACGCCGACAACAACGCCTCCTGCTCTTCCCTCCTGACTACTATGCGGAGCGGAACGCCGTTACGCTTCTTAGGGTGCCTCCATATACTCCCGTTCCTCAGGAAGAACCGGTATGCCTTCTTCCAGAACCTGTTCACCTCGTCCTTCGGTCATGCTACGTACAACGTTAACGTTTTTAAGAACCTGCTGATCCGGAGCCACTCCCTATCTTACTCGTTCTCGTTGAACTCAATAAGTGCCGGAGTGCTTCCTTCCCTTACCACTATGCAAGCCGACTCGAAGAAGTCTATGTCGACTTCTTCATCTTCGGAAACCATGCCTTCCTCATTGTCGAACCGCGCTCTCGAAAGCATATCGGCCATTGCTTTCCCGGAGATGTGCCGTATCTCCGGATTCATGAACTTGATGTACACAATCCACTTGAGCATAGCTAGGTTCAGAGTTGCGCATTCCGAAAGCATACCTAGGATAGGTGGGCAGTCCATCTAGGTTATTACCTCCATCCCAATCAGATAGTCTTTGTCGGCCTTGACTGCCGAAACGATACCCCAGAGTTCGCGTTTAACTTGGGCGTATCCTCGTTGCTGCCCACTCAATACCTTCGCCCCGAACCAGATGGGGAACCTCGCACCGTTCTCATCCTCCTCATTGAACACCCATCCGATCCCGGTTGGGCTCATGTCCACGATCACATAAACCGGGACCCCCTTTCCGTAAACCACATTCCGGAGGGGCGGTGCCGTGGCTAGCGCCTCTTTTTGTGGAGAACTGCGGAATATTGCTTGGCCACAACCGAGTGTTGAATCACAGAAATGGAAAGAATGAGAGAGTACATAGTAATGACACAGGAAGTTGACGTGGAAAACCCTGAATGGGAAAAACCACAGGAGCCCACGGACTCCAACTATGATTATATGAAAGGAAATACAAAGTGAAGGCATAGAGGCAATGACCTCGTGCTCGTGGTCTTCACCAGACGGCGGTTACAACAGAGAGTGCTCGTAGCTACTCTCATGCGCTCTCTCTCTCTCTGTATCGCTCTCTATATAGTAGTTATGCACCTACAACAATATCAACAACAACATTTTTAAATGATTGCCCTAAGTCATATTTATACCAGTATGAACTTAGGGCTATTTACAAATATAGCCTCAATAGGCTTACAAAAAGAAAACATATTTTCGGATATGACTTCTCTTCCAATTCTCATCGGGTCCTCTTTATTCATCATCGGATCCCATCCGGAGAGACCGATTTCCCAACAATCTCCCCCTTCACTCCGGCATGGGATATCTTGTTAGCCCTATCTGCTTTCGGCACGCGTCCAGCTTGTCGGTTGTCAGGACCTTGGTCAGCATGTCCGACCCATTCTCCTCCGTGTGGATCTTCGTTAGCACAAACTTTTGATCTTCTACTCTCTCCCAGATCCAGTGGTACCTGCACTACATATGTTTTGTCTGGGAATGGTAGGCCGCGTTCTTTGCAAGGTGGATGGTGCTTTGACTATCGCAATAGAGCCGATATTCCTCTTGTTGGATCCCTAGCTCTCTGATGAAGTCCTTCATCTAGATTATCTCCTTGCCGGCTTCTACAGCTGCCATGTACTCCGCCTCCGTGGTTGACAACGCAACCGTCGTCTCCAGCCTCGACTGCCATGATACAACTCCCCTTGCATAAGTCATTACATATCCGGATGTAAACCGGTTGGTATCCGCATCAGCCGACATATTCGAATTCATGAATCTCTCAAGTTGGGGATTACTGGAACCAAACCGGAGCCACATGCTCGAAGTGCCTTTCAGATATCAAAGTATCCACTTGAGCGCGTTCAAATGCTCTTTGCTGGGATTGCTCATGAACCGGCTCACCACTCGGAGTGCATATCGGATATCCGGTCGAGTACATAGCATTGCGTACATCAAGCTCCCGACGGCAGAGGCATATGGTATCTTCATCATATCCGCCTTCTCTGCCTTTGTCCACGGGCATTGTTTTCTGGATAGCTTGCAATTTGCCAGAAGTGTCGATCCGACCGGTTTTGACTCCGACATGTTGAACCGTTGAAGTGCCTTTGTCACATACTTCTCCTGTGATAGCCACAACCGCTTCTTCGACCGGTCCCGGATGATGTGTATTCCCAATATCTGTCTTGCTGGTCCCAAGTCTTTCATTGAGAAGGTCCGGTTCAAAGCCTTCTTCAGCGTCCGAATCTTGCCTTGATCTCGTCCAACGATTAGCATATCATCCACATACAGGAGGAGTATCAAGAAATCTTCTCCATCAAATTTCTTCACAAACACGCAGTGATCGGTCTGCGGCTTGTGGTACCCTTGGTTGGTCATGAAGGAGTCGAACTTTCGGTACCATTGCCGGGGAGCTCGCTTCAGTCCGTATAAGCTCTTCTTCAACCTGCACACCAGGTGCTCCTTCCCTTTCTTCTCAAATCCTTCAGGTTGTTGCATGTAGATCACCTCTTCTAGGTCACCATGGAGGAATGCTATCTTCACATCCAGTTGCTCTACTTTGAGGTCCATGCTTGACACTATGCCCAATACCATCCGGATGGATGTCATCTTTACTACCGGGGCAAAGATCTCATCGAAGTTTACTCCTTTCTTTTGTTGGAAGCCCTTTACCACGATTCGGGCCTTATACCTCGGTGGATTTCCGGCATCTCCTGGTTTCAGCTTGTACACCCACTTGTTCCGGAGTGCTCTCTTCCCTTTCGGCAACTCCGTCAGTTCATATGTGTGGTTCTCATGTAGGGAATCCATCTCATCCTCCATGGCACTCCACCACTTGCGAATGTGGGTGTCTCCCCTTGCTTCTTCAAAGCTTTCCAGCTCCCCCTCATCGGTTAGCAACACATATTGTGCATCTGGAAATCTCCGGGGGGCTTTTCTCTCCCAGAGAGGATATCTCCATCCTTGGTTTCTGACTGCTGATTCCTCCGTCTGTTCTGAATCTGAATCGGATTTGGGATTTTGTCTGGTCCCGATGTCTTCTTCTTCTTCTTCTTCGGTCAGTTCGGTTTGTTGTCTGAATCTGGCCGGTTCGTCGATGTCATCCGGTTACCGGCTAACATCCGGCTTTCAACTGGGTAGGTCCTTGTGTCCTCAAGCTGGTTTTTATTGGATGATCCTGTTGAAGACAAAGGCCGTCAATGCGGAAGATCAAATAGCATTCGATTCGTGGTTGAGTACCTGCGTATGACAGTTTCCAAGATCGTGCACAGAGAGAGAGAGAGAGAGAGGAGGCACAAAAGACTCTTTCTATTCAATAGAATCAATAATACAACCCAACCTTACAAAAAGGTTACAAGGTCACTATATATAGTGACCGACTTAGGGCAACTACCATTTATGCTAATTACACAAATGGCCCAAACTTGATCTATACAAAGGGATAGTGTGAATACGTCCATTATACACTTGTATTCGACACTCCCCCGTAATGGGCGTATACATGGGTTATCTAAGATTACAGGTATAAACCTAGGTTCTCGGACATATCAGTTTTGTTCGAGTCGGCAGGGTCCGAAGGCAGAAGACTGGACTGGTCGGGTCAGAAGAGTTGAAGCCGATCATTAGGGAACTGATGTCGGTTGTCTGAAACCATCCTGCGCTGTGTCCGGCTCTAACCGGACTGGTTTGTCGTTACGCCCATCTGATGCCGAAGGGACCGAAAGCGGTCTGCCGAAAGACACTTGGTCATTCCATCTGCGACATTGTCGGTTGTAGATATTTTCTCTAGACCGATTTTCCCTGAAATGACGCAGTCCCGAACGAAGTGATATCGAACGTCGATATGTTTGGAGGCGTTGTGGTGAACCGGATTTCTCGACAAGGCAACAGCACCTTGACTGTCGCTATAGACAACTGGAGCCGAGTCATGGTCGACTTGCCGAAACGTGTGCGCCAGCCGGCCGAGCCACAAAGCTTCTTTTGCAGCGTCGGACGCAGCTACATATTCTGCTTCGGTCGTTGAGGTCGCTGTGCACTCCTGAAGTTTCGACTTCCACGAAATTGCTCCATTGCCGAATTTGAAGCAGTATCCGGTTGTTGATTTCCGACTGTCTATACAGCCGGCGAAGTCCGAGTCGGTGTAACCGACTACGCCTGAGGTTGAGTTCGGACTGAAAAGAATGCCGTGATCTTTTGTGCCAGCCAGATATTTGAACACATGCTTGACTGCGTTCCAATGCGATCGGCCAGGATTGTGCATAAATCTGCTAACGACTCCTACGGCATGAGAAATATCAGGCCGTGTCGCGACCATCAGGTACATAAGGGAGCCGACTGCCGGTGCATACGGTACCGACTTCATATCTTCCCCCTCCGGTCCGGATGTCGGGCAGTCTCGCTGAGAGAGCCGAAGATTCATGGGGAGTGGGGTTGAAGCAGATTTGGCTGATTGCATGTTGAAGCGTTCCAAGACACGTCCGATATAGTCGGTCTGAGACAAAAAAAGATGTCGTTTATCGCGATGCCGACTAATCTTCATGCCAAGTATGTGTCGTGCCGGACCGAGGTCCTTCATGGCAAACTTCAACCGCAATTGCCGAATGAGATCGGCAAGTTCGCCCGCGTGGCGTCCAGAAATTAGCATGTCGTCCACGTAAATGATGAGGAAGATGGGTGATCCATCTTGAGCTGTGTTGGTAAAAAGACAATGGTCCTCATCGCTTTTGGAGAAGCCGATTGATTGGATGAAGTCGTCGAACTTCTTGTACCATTGTCGCGGTGCCTGTTTGAGGCCGTATAGACTCTTCCTGAGTCGGCAGACTAGATGTTCTTGGCCAGTTGCCACGAAGCCTTTTGGCTGCTCCATATAAATTTCCTCTTCAAGATCACCATGGAGGAAGGCTGTTTTGACATCTAGTTGAATCAGCTCCAAGTTGTCGGCTGCCACTACGCCGAGTAGAAAACGAAGGGTTGTCATTTTCACCACTGGTGAAAAAATCTCGTCGAAGTCGACGCCATATTATTGTCGGAAGCCCTTCGCAACTAATCTGGCCTTGTACTTTGGGGTGGTCGAATCAGACGTCTCTTTTAGTCGATAAACCCACTTGCAAGGAAGAGCACGTCGATTCTTAGGTAGTTCGACCAGATCCCAAGTCTTGTTTGCCCGAATGGAGTGCATTTCCGACTCCATCGCCAGATGCCAGGTGGCTGAATCGACAGATGTCGATGCTTCTTCGTAAGACGTCGGTTCGCCGGCGTCGGTGAAGAAAATTCCAGGAGAATACCTCTCCGGAGGTTGCGACAGTCTCTCGGATCGTCGAGGTATGATTGGACTGGTCGCATCGGGTATCGAGGTCGGATGGTCCGAAAGCGAATTATTCTGCTGTGCCGAGTCAGAGTTGTCCGAGTCGGTGGTGTAAGGTTCAGCTACCCGTGAAGCTGACCGTGTGTTAAGAGCGGGGCCTTCTTGAAGGGTCGGCACATCGGAAAATGTTACCCTTCGGACTTCGATCGGTTTTTCGACTGATGGATTCATAGCCGACTCGTTGAACACAACGTCCGAACTTCGAACGATTTGTCTGCGTTCGGGGTCCCAGAGTCGGTATCCCATTTCGCTGTCTGATCCATATCCAAGGAAAATGCATTTCCTGGACCGAGGTGCAAGTTTTCGGCGATCATCTTTCGGAATAAGGGCGTACGCCTCGCATCCGAAGATCCTCAGCTTGTCGTAATTCGGCTTACTGCCGATCCATAGTTCCTGAGGAATTTGAAGTCCTAGAGGTCTGCTTGGCGACATATTGATTATGTGTACTGCCGTGAGTAGAGCCTCTGCCCAGAAGCCATCCGACAGTCCGGAGTGTTGGAGCATGGAAACTATCCGTTCTTGGATTGTCCGATTCATGCGTTCTGCAATCCCGTTTTGCTCCGGACTGTGTGGTGCCGTAAATTCACGTCGGATGCCGCGTTGTCGGCAGAATTTGACGAATTCTTCTGATTTGAACTCTCCCCCATTGTCGGTCCGAAAGCATTTCAGTTTTCGGTCAGTTTGATTTTCTACCATAGCGAGCCAATCGGAGAAGATCGAGAAGACACGATCTTTGGTGCGAATTGGATAAGCCCACACCTTTCGAGTCGAATCGTCAATAAAACTGACGAAGTAAGAGGCACCGCCGAGAGACTGATGCGGCATTGGGCCACAGACGTCCGAGTGGACTAAATCGAGAGGTCTCGTTTCTCTTGGTGCTGATGTCGGGTGTGATGCGGCTGCTTGTTTGCCATACTGGCAATGTTCGCAGAATTGATGGTCCGAGAAGGAGAGTTTAGGGATGTATCCGGCTCTAGATAGGTGCGTAATGCCGGCCTTGCTGAGGTGTCCTAATCTTCTGTGCCATAGTGATGACACAGGAATATCCACCAAAAACAAGTTACCCTCTCTGAGCGTAACATGTAACGGATACAGTGAGTGTATCTTGGGTCCTCTAGCAAGCAGGAGGTTCCCCCTGTGGAGTGTCCACCCTCCCGAAGAAAAACCGGCACGAATGCCGTCTTCATCTAGTTGTCCGACTGAGATCAATGGCCTTGAGAGCTCAGGTACATGTCGGACATTGTGAAGTACAAGTGTAGAGCCACCTGCAAGGTTGAGCTCTACTGTGCCGATTCCAATGATGTCACAGTGTTGCGAGTTGCCGAATCGAACTGAGTCGGAGTGACGGATCGTATATTGCCGAAATTGGGATCGATGAGGAGTCACGTGAAATGACGCGCCCGAATCTAAGAGCCATGTGCTCGATTCTTCAGTCGTGAGCAGAACTTCTGATCCGACTGGATTTTCGATTGATAGTATATTCGGGTCGTTTGGTAGCACATCAGCTGAGAAGCTGACGTAATTGATCTCCTCATGCCGGCCACTCTTCTTGTCTGATTTCTGAGACTTGTCGTTCTTGTTCTTGAGTGCGCGGCAGTCGGCTTTGATGTGTCCGGGTTTCTTGCAATAGTTGCAGATTCGATTATCCCGTGACTGGCTCCGTCTTCGCTGATTGTTCGGCTGCTGTGAGGAATCTCTTCCTCGTATGTTCGATCGTTCTGTCGAACCTTGTACTACATAAGCGTCGTCTGTTGAGTCTTTGGCGAAAGACTTTCTCCGAGCTGCTTCGGTCAGGATTGCGCTCGTGACTTCGGAGTATTTAACAGTCGTGGTTGACGCGTTGCACACGGTTGTGACGAAAGTTTCCCATGATGAGGGAAGGCTGCTCATGAGTATCATTGCTCTGAGTTCATCCTCGATTGCCGTCCCCTGAGATGAGATTTGGGAGCTTATGCTTTCGTACTCATTGAGATGTGCTTGAACCGAATCTGATTCTTTCATCCGCAAGTTGTAGAGGCGCCGGATCAGAAACATCTTTGTTGCAGTGACCTTCTTTTCGTAAGTGTCCGACAGTGTTTTCCACAGTTCGAATGCTGTCGTACACGATTGCACCGTAAAGTATACCGATTCCGATAGGTGCATCCGAATCGTGGCGCGGACGATTCTGTCCAGCTTCTGCCACTCAATTGGTTTGTATCCTTCTGGAGGTTCTTCATTTTCGATGGGATCGATTTGCCCCTTGACTATGAGATAGTCCTGCATTTGCTCCTTCCAGAAGTTGAAGTTCGATCCATCGAACTTTCGTAGACTCATTTCTGACGAGCCGGATGTTGATGCCATCAAATTTGGTTTCGGTTGACGAAGCTCGGTTCGGAGTTGACTACGAACCTTGTTGGAGTGCAGCCGGTTGGCTCACCCGATATCGTTCTAGTCGGATTTGAACCCGAGTCGGTTCGGCTTCGGATATATGTATTGTTGAACTTGCTCGAATTGACTCCGGTAACTTGAGGGACAGAACCGACTGGTCTTCCCGAATGTTGCCGAGTCGGAGTGAGCCCGGTTCGCTTCCGAATATATATGCCAAATACTGATTATTGAAACCGATTGTCTGGACCGATTCTGCTTCGGGTGACTGCAGCGACGAGAGAGACGGATCCAACTGATCCTCCCGAATGTCGACCAGCCGGATGAAGCACGAATTTGGGTTGTTGTCTTGAGACCGATCTGCACCGAGTGGTTACAATGAGCGGCGAGCAGCGTTTGATGACCTCTTCGGATGTCGTTTAACCGAGTGGAGCACGATCGTGTCAATGTTGCACAAGGGGATTTCACCTCGAGCGGTTACGATCACAAGGAACAGAGTACAACCGGCTGGCTTACTCCAAGCGAAGATGATCTAACGCGATGAGATGCAAGCCTCGTTTTTCTTCTTCTTCTCTCTTCTTCGAATGACGCAAGAAACCGAATGCTGTGCAGGCTGAGACGACGGCCGACAGCGGGTTGAAGGACCGAATACTGTGCAGGCTCTGATACCAAATGTTGAAGACAAAGGCCGTCAATGCGGAAGATCAAATAGCATTCGATTCGTGGTTGAGTACCTGCGTATGACAGTTTCCAAGATCGTGCACAGAGAGAGAGAGAGAGAGAGGAGGCACAAAAGACTCTTTCTATTTAATAGAATCAATAATACAAGCCAACCTTACAAAAAGGTTACAAGGTCACTATATATAGTGACCGACTTAGTGCAACTACCATTTATGCTAATTACACAAATGGCCCAAACTTGATCTATACAAAGGGATAGTGTGAATACGTCCATTATACACTTGTATTCGACAGATCCGGAATTGGTCATCTTCTTCTCTGACTCCCAGTTGGCAATGGTCCTGTCTTCCATGAAGACTATGTCCCGACTCCGGAACACCTTCTTGTTGACCAGATCCCACACCTAGTAGCCGAACTCATCATCACCGTATCCAAGGAATATGCATGGCTGGGACTTCGGGTCCAACTTTGCTCTCTTGTCCTTCGCCACATGCATGCATGCGAGAAACCCGAACACCTTCAGATGCCGGTCCATACCTTCTAAAGTGAGTTTCCTCCCAAGGGTATAGTAGTTATGGACCTACAACAATATCAACAACAACCTTTTAAAATGATTGCCCTAAGTCATATTTATACTAGTATCAACTTAGAGCTATTTACAAATATAGCCTTAATAGGCTTACAAAAAAAAAACATATTTTCGGATATGTTTTCTCTTCTGGTTCTCACCAGGTCCTCTTTATTCATCACCGGATCCCATCCGGAGAGACCGATTTCCCAACACTTTTAACCTCCAGACCGACTCCGCGTTCTCCTCGTTCCATTCGAAGTTACGCCCCTGTTTCCGCAACCCGTAGAGCGGTTTTGAGACGTGTGCGTAATGCGGAATCTAAATGTGGTAGAATTCGCACGCGCCCAAGAACCTCCAGACCTCTGTAACCGACTTGTATTCTTCCTTCATCACGGAGATGGCTTCCACCTTTGCCGGAGACAGTTTTTGGCTCCACAATCGTCGGGTCCATGCACCCGATCTCCTCCAGTGAGAATGCGAAGGCCTCCCCATGCCTCCTGAGCATCTTCCGAAATCGGTCCTCCTTCGCCGGTAGTAGAAAGCCACCCCCACCGAACTTGAGCTCTCGTAGCGTCTTGTCAGTGAACCAGTTCCCTATGCCAGACGGATTCCGCAAACATGGGTCTGACGTGACCCCCTTCATCCGCTCCGTGCTGCCCTCTAGCAAGGGTGTCGCGACTGGCCTCACCTTTTGGTTCACAGTCTTGTACCTCGTTTCCGTGCAGGCCGTCCGATCCGACCTCACTTTGTCCCTGAAGGCCGCAATGACTTCGTAAATTTCCACGGAACCGGCCGGAATCACCCAGTATTCACTCAGGCCTTCTTCGACAACCTTTCTGATCTCTCCAAGGGTGTTCTCGAATGAGACCGCCTCCACGGCGCCACTAATCTCATCGTCGGAGGTAAGGGCCCCGCATGGCCTAAGACGCTCCTCGACCCTCTTCTTTTCCCGGCTCCCGACGTCGGTTATCATACAACATCCGTTGTCGGAGAACCAAAATTTTCTACCTATGGTACATGTGTGGGGTTTCTCCGGGGTGTCAGGACTATTGCGGCCCCATGCCTTGATAGCCCTCTCTAAAAATCCCCTCGTCCATCGCTGCCAAGGGTCTCACGGGGTGATGATTGGCCATTTCCCCTTTTTGTAGAAGTCCATTGACATCAGGTTTATCTCGGAACCGTGGTCTATCAACGCCACCACCGGCTCCTGAATGTCCCCGATCCGGACAGGGGTCTCTGTAGTAGCCCTTGCACAATGCAACTTCAAATAGTGGCTCTCCACCAATTCATCATCCAAGGCCGCATCCTCTAAGTGGGTCGTCCGCACTTCCACGGGCTTCTCCGGCTCCGGCTCCGTCGTGAGCCTTTTATGCTTCACCAAGTCCACGATGGAATTGTGGAACTCCTTCTTGGCGATTCTGAGCACTTCCCTCAACAAAAGCTCCACCTTGCTATCGAGGATCCATTCCTCGAGGACCTTGCGCAAGTCCGTCACCCTTTCTATTTCCGTGCTCAGCCGGTAACCTGCCTGCTTTACCTTTTCCTTTGAGCACGGACCGCCGGCGTCATTTCTCTTTGGCACGCTCTGCATCTCATACCGGCCAGAGGGTCCAGCCCCTCTACCCTTTCTTGCTCGCTTATCTTCCATTAGAACTTCGTAGTTCTTCCACGAAACCGGTCTTCTCTTCAACTGGATCGTCCCATCCCGTGACCTCCCGGACCCACTTCTCTACATGGTCCGCTTCCTCCTTCCTTAACCACACTCCGGAGAGGCCTTCTAGCACCGATGGCCAGAATCCGGAGTCCTTCGTCTTTTGGTTGCCATTGCTTCTGACCCGGATCCCAATTGACGCCGAATAGTGGATGGCTTCGGCGTGCCGCGCTGCGGCTTCCTCCATCAACCGCTTCATTCCGCCGCACCCGGTATTCAACTCCAGGGCTTTCCGGGTTTCACTCTCGTGCACCCGCCCATTCCAGAGGTACACTACATTACTTCTGAGTGCCTCCATAAACTCCGTGCAATCTCTTCTTCCGTGGTCGACCGTGTCGCACCACATGCATCGTTTTCCGGCCGGAGGCCTCCAGTCACGCATCTATCCTCCACTGTCTCTCTTGGCCTGTGCAATCTCGAGATCGCGTACCATCTGTGTTAGCTCGTCTAGAGCCGCTCCCCCGGATGGGCCTTTAACCACGCTGGTTGGAGTCGTGCCCGACTCAAGCCAACTTCGGGTGTCTTCCTTTCGCGCCGGCAACAGCTTGTCAAACTTCCTTGCCGCTGCCGGTCCTGGTATCCGTGGAACTTCGTCATTCCACTCGTGCTGCTTGTCGAAACGGCTACAGAGTCTTTTTACCATAGCCCAGTCGGTCGTGAGCCCTTCATCTGTCTTTAGTAGGAGATCCACTTGCTCCCGATCCTGCACGTCCACAAACTTGACGAATAATAGGACACGGCTCGTGTCGAGCACGGTCCTATCCAATGAGGAGAGCCGGGCAAACCGTTTCTCGAATTCCTAGAGGAGCACCGACATGTTCCTCCTCTTTCCGGGGGTTTCAACCCATTTCATGAATTCCCGTTTCGATAACCAAAGCGAGTCATCAAACCCATACCTCTTGAGGAGCCGTCCTTTGAACTCCTCCCAAGACTGACAACCGGCTTGTACCTCGAGCACCTCCGTATGGATGGTTGGTGTCACCACCCGAGGGAATCCCGACAGTTGTCTGTCCTCCGGAATGTCCCTCACTATCATTTCAACATGGTAAGCCTCCGAATAAGTCGTTGCATTCTTCCCTCCAAACCGGCCTATCGTGCAGACGATTGTCTCAACAGCCTTGTCAAGGGCACCCGAGCCCTCACGAGCATTCACTAGCCGGTCTACGGCTGCCGCCATGGCTTTGGCGAGTTTCGTCCCCCTCATCTTCAGACTCCTCTGCCGCCCTGTTTCACGTCGGGCTCACAAAAGTATGTCGCGTAATTATGCGTACGTCTAAGGAATGAAGGCGTGACCGCAAGGGTCCTGGATAGAGGAGTGTGAGAAAAGGGGAAAAGTGGAACAAACAAGCGTGTGTCGGGCATGCATTGGATGCCGGCAAGCACAGAGCTTGAACGGCTCGGTCGAGATTAGATCGATGCAAGAGACAATTAGAAGAGAAAGAACCCTCAATCGATAAAGAATGGATTACAACCGGCTTACCGGTAACTGAGCCACTACTTTGTCGACAACACACACACACACACACACACCAAGGACGAGTTACAACGTGGAGCCTCTGCCAGGAGCACCTGAACTTCCCACACGAATAGAGGCATTTGGCAAAAACACTCCTCCAGAGAACACCAATACAGAACGAGCGCTCGGTTCCCAGCTTGACAACACTCCGTTCTCCCAAAAACGCGATCCCCCCTCTTAGCCCTCTCTCTCGACCTTTATAGGTCCTCGAGGGAGGAGTCATCACATCCTGTAATTACATCATCTTTATTCCCTGTTGCTACGGACAAAGACTTGTTTCGATTTGTTAATCTATTTAATGTGTCTATATCAAAGTCTTTCCACATCACGCCGACCTATTCTTAGTGTTACCCGGACAAGGGGCAGTCGGACAAGTGTAGAAGCGTCAGAGTCGGGGTCGGATCGACGAGGACGATCGACTAATCAGCATTTTTCCGAAATAATAAATTACTGAATATTAAGTTTGTTATAAGTTGTGTAGTTCTTGCCGGTAAGGCAATATGTATTTCTTGATGAGAAAGCCTTTATGGTTACCTATAAAAGGAACCGAAGGCATTGTAAAAAGGTCGTCTGTTTTTAGTTAATATAGTTTTGTTAGTTGTAGAACTCTGAGCACTTGTGTCGACTTTTTATAAATTTATATGTTGTTCTGCTATATCGATACTAACAAATAGAACCGATCACGATACAGAATATCATATCGTAGTACATGATTAACAGAGTCTAATCCATTCGTACTCTACAATTCTTTGATAGAATGTTTGGAGTATAACGCTCGTATATACTGGGTTTTCGGTAACCGAACAACACAGTATAATTTTGGCACGCCAGGTTAGATCTGCAATTAGCAGAGAACAAGTCAAATGGATGTCGCCGTCTCGTCCGGATACACCAATCGATCGTAAATGTCCTCGTACACGTTCGGTTACAAAGCGTGTGGAAGAGGATTCTACTGTGGTGGTACAACAAGAAACAAGTCGGAGGTGGTCTTTAGTTCCCGACTTAACTGATAGTCAGTCAGACTGAGATCAATTGGAAGAGGTATCATTTTAGTATATCTGTAGTGAAGACAATATGCCTTACCCTTACTCGAAATTTCGAGAAGGCGCTGATGCAGAAGCACGTATTAGGGATTTCTTAACATGGGAAATAAACCATGGGGCTCAACGACTATCGGCCGCAGCCGAGGATAAGTCTAAAATAGCTGAGTTTGTTTTGTCATTTGATGGCCAGTCGGCAAATTGGTTTGCTCAGAATGGTTTCCGAGTGTTTGAAACATTGGAACAATTAACCAAAAAATTTCTTCAATTGTTTCATCGAAAGATTCCTCAAAAGGATCTGATAGCTCAATTTTATGCATTGTATCAAGAACCCAATGAAACAATGTCACAATTTGTCATTCGTTTTCAAAATCTACAACTACAAATTTCCAGGACAATTCCGGATCACGAACTAAAGGATATCTTTTTAGAGGCAATTCATGAACCACTACTGGTCGAAATCCAAAAAATATAAAAAGTATGGATATGTCGACATTACACTATACTCTGCTGACTCTAGAAGAGTTATAGTTTCGCCAAGCTGTAAAGTGTACCACTTGTTTGAATATTGGGCATTCGACAATCGAGTGTAGTTTACATACACATTGCACAATCTGTCACTCTAAGGCCCATTCAGTAGAATAATGTCAATATAATTTGCTTAAATAAGCAACAACGCCAGTAGGGCAAATTTTCCCGGAAAATGGTTACCAAGATAACCATAATAGGTTCCATAATCGGTATAAGGAGGATGACCAGAATTATTTGGAAAGGTGACCGCATAATGACTGGAATGAATATAGGAGAAATGATAATCAAGGTCCAACACAAGAGGATGCCCGACAGTATGATTATCGACAAAATCAAAATCAAATCTCGGTAATAGAACTAACTGTTATGACTAGACATTCTTGGCATGATCGTTTTCAGACTATAAATTGAATAGTGATCAGGAATCATGCAATCATTAATACAAGTGGTGCTACTATTACTGCTATTTCTAGAACTACTACTTTCATTAATAGTAGCTCTGCTATTCCCTAGGCATCATGCAACGATTTATTTCATTAAAACCTATTCTTTCATCTTCTGTCTCACCACAGAAACAGAAACTCCTTCGCGCACAAAAATTTTCTGTTATCAATCGCCATAGCCAAAGTCCTTTGTTGCCTTCATTGCAAAACTCTGATCTTTCTATTGAAGAAGAACTCATGCCGATCGTGGTCTCTGATAACCTTCGACAATGGCTCATCGACAAGGGTCTACAAGGCTATTTGAAAGTCGCAGATGCAGATACTCACCCAAGAGCTACTGAAATCCTCCAAAGAATCGACGTGGCCAAGATTACAAATAAATAGGTACGTCACATTTTGAATCTAAAAAGGGAAGGGTTTGTGGCAGTTCAGAAGATGGACAAGGAGATGTTGCGTTCGTATTCTGGTGAATACTCCTCGTCGGCAAAAGCCTATCAGACATATGGAGGGGAAGATGAATTCTTTCACGAAGTGGCAAAATTTTTACTTGAGGTAGGATTCGTCAGCCCCAGGTTTTACTGCATGCCGAAAAAGTGGGCAGGCTTTATTATCGCCACTTATGAAGGCAAAAAATTTGATTGGGGATTATTGACGGCAGAAGCTCTCAGAGAGCAGTTGTTGGGGGTGCAAACAAGCAAGCCAATGAAGCCGATTTTTGCATGGTGGCTGTTGGTGCTATTTCCGACACCGAGTTCGGAAATCCAACAGGAGGAACAAAGACAGACAAGGCCAAGACCAACTCCTAGAGCCAGAGGCAAGTCCAGCGAGAGGAATGGCAAGAACACGGATTGACACAGGTCGAAAAGATTCAGTAGGAACCAGTCCGACAATCGGCCGCCTCCATTGTGCACCGACTCCCCTCGTCCACCACGACCATAGGGCCTATCCTCCTCTATGTACAACATTTTGTTGTTAGTGTGCATACCCTTGACACACCCGCGTGGTTCTCCTCTACTAGGAGCATTGACTGTAAGTCGAAAAACGACGGCGTATTCTCCCTCGTATAGACCGTAGTTTGGAAAGCTTTGAACTTCGACACTAACCCTCCTAGGTAGACCTGCACCATTTCATCCTCCTCGACGTTTACATCGACGAAGGTGAGAGAGTCACAGATGTCCTTCATCTTGGAGGTGTAGTCAGCCACCAACATATGTCGTTGTCCAACATTGCTCAACTCTTGCCTGAGTTGGAGCTTTCTGGTTGTGGTGCTCGCGGCGAAAATCTTTTTTAGATTTCCCCAAGCATCCTTTGGCGTCTTCACATCCCGAATGTAGTTGGGCAGCTAATCGCTCACACAGGATGCAGAGCAGTAAAGAACTCTGCTTGCTACCTGTTCCTAGGCCGAGAAATCTCTGTGTCGATTCGGGTGCATCGTCATTAGCTCCATCGACATAACTCCGGTAACCATGACCGAGCAGGTAGTGGTGCATCTTCTAAGACGAAGATGCGTAGTTGTTCTTGTCAAGCTTCTTAGTCGGTAGCGAACTACCCATTCCCCTGTCTATATTGTTGTCGTATCTTTTCCAAAGTAAAAAAACTTGACTCTGTCTTTATCGCTTACTTTTCTGTAGGCTGCAGAAGAGTCTGATACCATGTAAAGGAATACGTGCGGAAGGGTGTGTGTAAAAGACACCAAGTACACAGTTTGGAAATATGATAGTTTGGTGAAACACAGAGAACACAGAGAGAAGAAGAAGAGGGAGAGATATAGAGAGAGAAGACAACAATTCTATTCCAAGAAAATAACACTTTGTACATAGGATGTGTTGAGAGAGCACTTTTATACACGTCCATACGTACAGACAGAAGTACTAACATGAACTTCAATGCTCATCAATGAGCCCCTACACTAACTCCATAAATATATTCCTCTGTGGAATATCCTTCCGACGGCCTCCCGGTTTACGCACAACTACGGCCTCTCATTGCGCATCTGGTTTACGTAGGCAGCCTACACACTGGTTTACGAACCGGTTTACGCACCTAATGTTGAGTTTGTATCTCAACAAAACTCGTGATGGCCATGTAGTTGTGACATCGCCTCAGTCAAAGTAGCAAATTCATTTGAATCCATGAAATTGGTTTTCAAAATTAGCTCCAAATAGTGTAGTTGGTTATTATGCTAGTCTTACACACTAGAAGTTTTCTGTTCAAGTCTGGGTTTGGACAACAAAAAACGTTTCATTGAATGAGTAGAAGAATTGGTATCTGTCTTTGTAGAACTAGAATATATTTAGTGGAACTCATGTATGTAGCTTAAGCTAGAACTAGAATATATTTAGTGGAACTCATGCATGTACCTTAAGCCAACAAAATCGATGTGTTCATTTCTTGTGTCAATTAGGGCTATATGTTTCTTTCTAGAGACTTGTTTGAGCTAAATGCCACTACCACATGGGATACATTGAAACTCATAATAGCCAGATAATGTAGTTGGTTATCACACTACTCTTACACAATAGAGGTCACCTATTCAAGTACGGGTTTATTTGAATTTTTTGAAGTACTCTTTTATGAATAAATGATACCTTAAAATTCACGTAAGAACAATGTATTGTTCAATCTTTTTTTTTTTTCCCCAGAAAGACTTCATTAGTATTAAGAAAAAATGCCATAAGGCTACAAACTGTACAATTTAGAGAGTATTATATACAAAAAGGATAATCAGGGGAAGGGCCAGGGATGATGATATTTCCAGATTGTTCCTTGAGAGGAGATCATGAATAGAGGCAACTTCCTCCATAACTGTAGTAATTTTTTCCTTTTGTTAAGAACAACCTCTGAAGGGCCCGACATATTGTCATACTGCCCACGCACTACCGCCAATAAGTTGTCCTATAATTCTAGCAATATATCTGAGAGAAGGGGAACTATGGAATCTTATCGTCTTTTACATCAATACTTCCATAAGGTCCATAATGTAACCGTGGATACTGTTTTCCATACTTGGGTTGCACACATTTGCTTTCGAGGCTGTTGAAAAGGTGAGACAGATATTACATGCCTGTTGATGACAGTCTTAGCCTCTAGAGCATCATTTGCCTCATACAATAAGAAACTGGAATGGAGAACCCCCCATACCGTTGATCCCCAGGAGAATAAGCAACCTACATTAATTGTCAAGAATAAAGAAAGAACTTTACTCTATACCTGTTGAGCTAGTGACAAGACCAGAGAGCATGCTTGGTAATTTCCTGCAAGTCACCACAATAACTACATTGTCTAAGAACGGGTGCCATGTTTCCTTTCAAAGATTGACCTACTGGTAGTGCTGCATGTAGCAAAAGCCATCTGAAGAGAGTGTATTTTGTTGGTCCCCTAAAAGACCAAATCCATTTCCAATAAGCCTTCAAATGACTGCTTGATACACCCCACTTATTCCGGTGCTTTTGAGCCGCAGGAGTTGGAATATTCTTAGACATGAGTAAGGTTCTACCAAATTTCACAGTATACTGAAAGAACAGAACTTTTTGCATTGGATCCATCATGGGACTAGTCCAAGAACATCCCCTTGGGTCCCACATTAGCCTATTAATTGGCTGGCGTGCATATAACCAAAGCATATCCAACAAATGGGCTAATGACGGTTGTGGATCCAGGAGCCATTTCTTACCAGTTTTGGCAATCACCCTAATTGGAATAGCAAGTAGGTTTTGTAGCAAATTATCAGAGGGTGTATAAGGTTGCAATTTATTATCCTATTGAATATGGAAATAAAAAATACACCCATTTGTAGAAATTCCCTTAACAAAGAGCATTATGCCAGTCTTTGCCCCATATATTGAATGTAACTGCTTAAGGCGATCCACTTCTGGCATCTGCTAAAAAAGAATCCAAGATCCTACTGATGTTGCTGGCCCATTATCAAGTTTTCCCCATGCAAGACGAGGTCTAAGGTCCAATACATTTCCAATAGAATCCCGAACGAGAGAATTAGCCAAAAGCGGTTGATTCATCCAACCATCCCATGTGTTAGGCATCTCCTTGCGTAAAAAAATCTTGATTGCATCCCATGCTCTAAAGATCCCTAGTAGAAATCTATTGGATGTTAGATTCCGTCTTGGTGTTTGAATGTCTATCAAGAACATCCATTTCAAAGATGGCAACCAGTTTCCTCCCATCTTGGGATATAATTGCATCAGTTGATTAAGCAACATACCCTTCCATGCCTCTGTCCCTCCCAACAGTCCTCTGACTACAAAATTTATCAAGAGAGCTTGAGATTGTATCAAGGGATCTATTAGAGCCAACCCTCCCTGACTTTTTGGCCTAATCAAAACATCCCATGCCACCTTGGCCATTGCACGAGATCCATTTTTTCCACCCCAAAGGAAGTTATGTACGAGGCTTTGAACTTTCATGATTGCCGACTGAGAGAACAACCAAGCTGATGTGATAAACCACATTGAAGCCAACAACACCGAATTTGCAATGACAACCCGACTTGCAAGGGATAACTGTTGCGAGTCCCAATATACCAACTTACGCTTAATTGATAATAGCAATGGTGATAGCATCACTCTAGATGGTAAATCTATACCAACAAGACAACCTTAGTAACGAATCGGCTCCCCATGATTTAGCCAACGGAATGCAGGGCCTGGATACCATTGTGGACGCGGTTCATCACTGGCCCAAAGGCCTATAGATTTATTCCAATTGAGAGAGGCTCCAGTAGCATCTGAAAATATCTGTAAAGCATTCTGTACCCGATCAAGATTAACAACATCTCCGCGAATATAAAGAGCAATGTCATCTGCAAACTTTGCATCAAGAACTATCGAGTTTGCAATAGGTAAGGCTATTCCTTGGATGGCTGCCATTGAGGATCTAAGAAAAGCTCATAAAGTTTCCCCCAATAAAATAAAAAGAAATGGTGCTAATGGACAACCTTGTCGAATAGATCTGGAAGTTGGAAATAATGTACCATTGTTAGTGATTAGGAACACGGTCTGTAGTCAATCCTTCGACCTAGACCTCCAAGTGGTTGTGGAACAACGAATGGGGCGTTTATGCATAATGCATAGGGGAATGTTCCTCGTAACCTATCAGCATATAAGGGAGACGGCTACACCCGACTCCTTAGCAATGGTTACACTTACGTTTTTACATGCTCTAGTATTCCAGACACGCAGTAGATTAGTCGTAGCTATACACAAACTTTCAGAGAAGATAGAATTCTATTACGATACGCTTCTTTACAATTCAAAATTACCGTGCTTTCGTCGTAACGCCGGTGATCTCGATATTGCCGCGGCTTACCACGATAACCATTGAAGCCACCACGTTTGTTTGTCGGCCGATGATTCTCGTAGCGCCGGCCCCCTTTAGCATAACTCGGATGTCCACGATAATCCTTGTCCTCTGGTTCGTCTTCCTTGGAATCATTGTGATTTCGGCGATTCCGGTGATGCCGGTCGTCCTGTGGGTTGTGATCCATATATCGTGGTCGGTCTTCTTTCCTCCTTTGTTTAGTACGGCATGGGGGACGCTGGGTGTCCATGTTGCGGACTGTGCGAGCGGCTCTGTTCAACATATTGTATTCGCATTGTTCGACTGTGTTAGCCTTCGAGTGGCAGATTGGGCAGTGGATTCGCATATTGCACTCCACTGCGGAATGCCCCGAGTTCAAGCAAATCGTGCACTGGATTGCTTGACGAAACTGGCATTCCTCGTTCTGGGGTAACGCTTGTCGTAAGGAGGACATAGAAAACCTTTCCTCCTCGTCTGCCAACTCGAGCTGTAACGCTCGTTCAATGACCATATCCGCTATTTTGAGCGTTGCCTGCATGGGTCGATTAGGAACACGGTCTGCGGTCAGTCCTTCGACCTAGACCTCCAAGTGGTTGTGGAACAACGAATGGGGCGTTTCCCCAAAAGTGTTACCGATTAGGAACACGGTCTACAGTCAGTCCTTCGACCTAGACCTCCAAGTGGTTGTGGAACAACGAATGGGGCGTTTATGCGTAATGCGTAGGGGAATGTTCCTCGTAACCTATCAGCGTATAAGGGAGACGGCTACAACCGACTCCTTAGCAATGGTTACAGTTATGTTTTTACACACTCTGGTATTCCAGACACACAGTAGATTAGCCATAGCAAAAGATAGAATTCTATTACGATACGCTTCTTTACAATTCAAAATTACACGCTCCCTCTATCAGAGGTTTTCTGCCCTTTATATATGCAGGGACTATTTAGCCGTTCACGCTTCCTACATGAACCGTTACATGCGTTATGATCTTATATTATTTCTTATTCTTACGCTCTTGTCCGTCGGTTAATATTCCGGCGGACAACACTGCCACGCTTGTGGGACAGTGCCCTGGCATGTTGGACCCATCCCGTTAATCTTCTTCCAAAATGGCCCGGATGTTTGGCTCTGCTACGGTGTCCACGTTTGGAGGGGACGTAGGGCCCATAGGTGCATCGTGGTGCAGCTCCCCTATTTGGTCGGCATGGTTTCTCCCGGTGTCACAGTCGTCGTGTGTGGGCGGTCCGGGTTTGGTGGGTTCTTCTTGAGCTAGCGGATTGGGCTCCGCCGCCGTCCTGCTTGCGGTCAGCCGTGGCTTTGTCTCAATCGTTACTTCCTCCGTGGTGTCGGTCGTCTTTGTACGTTCCGGGGAGTGGGGCTACAATTCCACCTGGCCCGCACCGTTCTCTGTGTGGTCCGATGATAGCGTGGGCTCCTGCGGATGGAGCTCCTCTTGGGCAGTGGTTTCGTTGTTTGGTACTGTGGGGGACTTCGCTCGTCGGTCTGCGCTGTTCATCGTCGTTGTATTTTGTGGTGATCCGGCCTGAGGTTCCTCTTCTTCGGCCATGCTCGGAATTGGCGTCGCGCTGGATTCCTCATTTGTTCGTGTGTTGCCAGTTTGTGTGATCTGGTGAAATAGCTCCTCCTGGCTTTCACTAAAATCATCTAAGAGCTGCGCGGGTTCTTCGTAATGTTGGTCCGCTAGCACACAATAGTCTTGCGCTAGGTCCTCGCGTAAGGCCGCAATGCTCTCCTCATTTAGTTTATTGAAACCTCAGCCATCTTTTTGCCGGTTCTCCCAGTCTGCACGATACGCGTGCAATTCCGCTGCTTGGGTTGCCCATGCCATCCATCCTTTGTCCAACGCCATTTTCAATTACGTTGTGAACCTCTCCCAATTTGTTTGGAGAAGGATACGCACGTTGTTTGTGATGGCCTGGCAACAGTTGCATGCGTCCTCCATCGACTTCTGGAGGTTCGCAATTTCTTGCTGCCTAACCGCCGCTGCTTCTTCGTCTGTGGTCTTCAGGCCCGCCCACAGCTGGGATTCCTTTGCGTGTTGTTCTTCTAATTTCCCCATTTCATTGTTTAGGCGGATTTCAAGCTGATGCCTTCTCTCCTGTTCGACCACCAGATGCCTTCTTTCAAGGCCCGGAGTCCCGCGATTGCCGCCTCCGATTTCTTCGCCTCATCCCGTAATTGGGCGTTTTTGTCTTTTGTCCGGATGTGCTGAGCTACCTCCGTAGCAAGTTTCTCTTCAAGGGTTTTTACTGCCTTCCGACTGTTCGCCCGGATCTCCTTTTCTCTATCTGAGGATTGGCGCAGTTCAGCTCAAAGGCGGTCAATTTCTGATTCCGCTAGCTGCACGGCCCTTTTCGCTTTTGAGGTGATGGCAGTCTGAGCCACAATTTCTTCCTTCAAAGCGTCAATGGCGTGGTTTGGTGGCGGAGTTGCGTGTTGCACCGTAGTCGTGTTAGCTTCCAACTCCACAATGCGTTCGTTGGCTTTTTGTAGCTTGGCTTGGGTCATTTTCACCTTCTTCCAGCCATTCTTATTTTTAATGGCCATCTCCTTGGCGCCCATGCTGACCTTTGCTAGTTCCCTATGGACTTCGACTAGGGCCGTGTTTAGTGGGGGTAGCTCCATCCCCACTCGGCGTACCCCGACGTTCCTCCGTCCGCCGACCTTGCCTAACCGGTCCTCATTGTCGCTCTCCGCCGTTTGTGTTAGGGTGCGCTCGATCATCTGGCGCTCCGTGTACTCCTTGGCCATTTGTTGGGAGGCTTTTATCTGTTGTGTTGCCAGGAATTCCATGAACTCAAAAGAGGTTCCCAAATGTAAGAGGGCGCTGAACTCATGGGCCGTATCCGGGATATCTAGATATGCCAAAACCTTGCTCGCCGTCGTCAATATGGCTTTCCCTCGTTGGGACTGCGTCGTAATGATCGGCCGTGGCTCCCAGATGATTTAGAAGGTGGTATTTGATAGGAACGGCATGCTCCGTATGCGCAATGCTCGGCCATAACCAAGCTTAGAAATATACACAGAAAAATGGGGAATGGATGCACGACACAAAAGGAGAAGAGTACACAGGATGTTTACGTGGAAAACCCAAACTAGGGAAAAAAGCACGGCAGCCCACAAGCTACAAACTATCACTCTGTTACAATGTACAATAGTAAATCTCCGAGGCAACAACCTCGAGCTTTCTATCTTCGCCCCAGGCTGCAGTTACAACAGAGGCAACGACCTCTTCCTCTCTCTCTCTCTCTCTATGTACACCATTACGCGCTCTCTAGTCTTGCGCCAACAAGAATGACAACAACTGCTGAAAGAGTTTGCCCTAAGTCATATTTATACTAATATGACTTTTTGGCTATTTACAAATATAGCCCCAATGGACTCTCAGAAACATATTTACGAATATGTCCCTTCATCCGGCGAGCACTCCTCACCGGGCATGCATCATCCGACGCTTGCCGGGCACAAGTCATCCGGTTCTCACTGGGTCTTCCGTTGTCGGGTACTCCACATCCGGTTCTCACCGGGTCTTCACCATCCGGCTCATGTCGGGTACTCCACATCCGGTTCTCACCCGGTCTTCACCATCCGGCTCTTGTCGGGTACTCGTCATCCGGTTCTCACCGGGTCTTCCGTTGCCAGGTAATCCACATCCGGTTCTCACTGGGTCTTCACCATCCGGCTCATGCCGGGTATTCGTCATCTCACTTCCCATCGGAGGGACTTGTTTCCTAACAAACTCCCCCTTCACTCCGGCATGGGATGTCTTACTAGTCTGATCCGCGTACGGCATGCTTCCAGCTTGTCGGGTATCAGTACTTTGGTCAGCATATCTGACCCGCTCTCGGCCGTGTGGATCTTCGTCAGCGCGAAGTCCTGGTCATCTACTCTTTCCCAGATCCAGTGATACCTTCGCTGGATATGCTTTGTCCGGGAATGGTAGGCCGCATTCTTAGCAAGGTGGATGGCACTTTGACTGTCGCAATAGAGCTGGTATTCATCTTGCCGGATACTGAGCTCACTGATGAAGTCCTTCATCCATAATATTTCCTTGACGGCTTCCACAACCGCCATGTACTCCGCCTCCGTGGTTGACAACGCAACCGTCTTCTGCAGCCTCGACTGCCACGAAACAGCTCCCCCCGTATATGTCATTACATACCCGGATGTAGACTGGCTGGTATCCACATCAGCCGACATGTCCGAATCGGTAAAACCGTCAAGTTGAGGTTTACCGGAGCCGAATCGGAGACACATATTTGAAGTGCCCTTCAAGTACCGGAGTATCCATTTGACCGTGTTCCAGTGCTCCTTGCCGGGATTGCTCATAAATCGGCTCACCACTCCGACTGCGTATCCAATATCCGGTTGGGTACACACCATTGCGTACATCAAGCTCCCGACGGAAGAGGTATATGGAACCTTCATCATATCTGCTTTCTCTGCTTTCATCTTCGGGCTTTGCTTACCGGATAATCTGCAGTTTGTCGGGAGTGTCGATCCGACCGGTTTCGCTTCTAACATGTTGAACTGCTGAAGCACCTTTGTCACGTATTTCTCCTGTGATAGCCACAATTGCTTCTTTGACCGGTCTCGGATGATATGCATCCCAAGCATCTGTCTTGCCGGACCCAAGTCTTTCATTGAGAAGGTCCGGATGAGAGACTTCTTCAGCATCCATATTTTGGCTTGGTCCCGTCTTACGATCAACATGTCGTCCCTGTATAGAAGGACTATCAGAAAGTCGCCTCCTTTGAACTTCTTCACAAACATGCAGTGATCGGCCTGCGTCTTGTGGTACCCTTGATCGGTCATGAAGAAGTTGAACATCTGGTACCATTGCCGGGGAGCCTGGTTCAGTCCGTACAAGTTCTTCTTCAACCGGCATACCAGGTGCTCCTTCCCTTTCTCCACGAATCCTTCCGGTTGCTACATGTAGATCTCCTCTTCGAGGTCACCGTGAAGAAATGCCATCTTCACATCTAGCTGCTCTACCTCGAGATCCATGCTTGCCGCTGTACTTAGCACCATCCGGGTGGAGGTCATCTTTACTACCGGGTCAAATATCTTGTCGAAGTCCACGCCCTTCTTCTGCTGTAACCCCTTCACCACGATCCTGGCTTTGTATCTCGGGGGGTTGCCGGCATCTCCCGGTTTCAACTTGTACACCCACTTGTTTCGGAGTGCCCGCTTTCCTTTCGGCAACTCCACCAATTTGTACGTATGGTTCTCATGCAGGGAATCCATCTCATCCTGCATGGCACTTAACCATTTGCGGCTATGGGCGTCGCTTTTAGCTTCCTCGAAGCTTTCTAGCTCCCCCTCATCGGTGAGCAGCACATGCTCTACATCTCGAAATCTCTATGGGGCCCCTCCCTCTCTGAGAGGATATCTCCGTCTTTGGGTTTCGGTAACCGGCTCCTACATTTGCTCTTCATCCGAATCCGATTCGGGGTCTTGGCCGGTTCCGGTTTCAGTTTCCTCTACTTCTTCTTCTGCCGGTTTGGTATCCTCACCGTAATCGGCTGGTTCCTCGAGTGCTAACAGGTTTCTAGCCGGTTCGGTCTGCTCATTGTAGAATTGATCCTTACCGGTCGACTCGGGGTTCATTATCTTCTTCTCCGACTCCCAGTCGGCGAGCGTCTTGTCCTCCATGAAGATAATATCTCGACTCCGGAATACCTTCTCGTCGACCGAGTCCCACACTCGGTAGCCGAACTCATCGTCGCCGTAACCGAGGAATATGCATGGCCGGGTCTTTGGATCTAACTTTCCTCTCCGGTCCTTAGCTACATGCACGTACGCGAGACACCCAAACACCTTCAGATGCCGGTAGGACACTTCCTTGCCGGTCCATACTCTCTGTGGCGTGTCTTCGTCCAAGGGTACTGAGGGTGATCTGTTGATCACATATGTCGCCGTCGACAATGCCTCAGCCGAAAACTTCTTGGGTAGTTTTGCATGCGCCACCATACTCCGGACCCTCTCCATTATGGTCCGGTTCATCCTCTCGGCCAGCCCGTTTAGTTCCGGCATCTTTGGTACGGTAAATTCGAGCCAGATTCCTTTCGAGCGAGAGTACTCCTCGAATTGCCCCCGGTATTCACCTCCGTTATCTGCTCAAACCGCCTTCAACTTCCAGCCGGTTTCTCTTTCCACTCTCGCGTGGAGCTCTTTGAAGACGGATAGCACTTGATCCTTCGTCTTCAACGGTGTGGCCCACAACTTCTGGCTGTGGTCTTCTATGAACGTCACGAAGTACTGCGATCCGGCATGTGACTTCGTGTCCACTTGACATACATCAGTATGCACCAAATCCAGTGTTGCATTACGTCTCATCGTTGGCCTCGATTGGAAGAAGGTCCGGTTTTGTTTACCGGCCAGACAATCCGTGCACTTCTCCAAGTGCACGTTCTTCACTGGAATGAGGTTGTCGTCTGCAAGCCTCTTCATCCCCTTCTCGCTCATGTGACACAGCCTTTTGTGTCACACCTCACCGGCAGTGTCGGATGCCACGTTCACTTCCTCCGGATATAACCGGGCATTCATCAGGTACAACGTGTTTACCTTCCGGGCCCGAGCGACAATCAGGCTCCCTTTGCTGAACTTCATAACACCGTTTCGGGTACTCCACATCCGGTTCTCACCGGGTCTTCACCATCCGGCTCATGCTGGGTACTCCACATCCGATTCTCACCGGGTCTTCACCATTCGGCTCTTGCCGGGTACTCGTCATCCGATTCTCACCGGGTCTTCCGTTGCTGGGTACTCCACATCCGGCTCTCACCGGGTCTTCACCATCCGGTTCATGCCGGGTACTCGTCATCTCACTTCCCATCCGGAGGGACTTGTTTCCTAACAGTATTGGGCTCCATAGGTGCGGAGCCATCGCCTTTGGTCCTTGTTTCTGCCGCCGTGGGGACGTCTTTGACCAATCCCCGCACATCTTTCCTGTCTAATCTACGTCGTTTCGGTCTGGGGCTATCCTGTCATGTTTCGGTGTCTAGCTCTGGGGCTGCTTCCAGGGAACGTGCTGGCCGTTCCTCCTGCGTTGTTCGTGTGTCTTGCTGGGCGAGAGGTGTAGTCCGCGTGTCTGCTTGGGCGGGTTGGGGTGCCTCTTCCCACTCTGGGGCCGCTAACTTCGCTAACCTGTGCCTCACGGATCGGGGCAGGGGTGTGGGTCGGCTAGGCTGCGGTGATGGCAGACCTCGGGGTGGGAATAGTACCGTAAGGTACTGTTGTATGATCGGCCTGAGCTTTTTTCCTGCCTGATACACATGCAGGCCTTCCCTTAACGCTAGCCCTGTGATGACCCCCTAATCGGCTGCACGCCCCTCAGAGGTATCGATAATGATGCCCGCATTCTGTTTGGGGATCCCATATGCGTTGACATGTACGCAACCGACCTCTAACAGGAACTTGGCAACCTCACGAAAGAAGGGATCCGGGATATGCTTCGTTCTATAGGCCTTGGCGGAGGAGGAATAGGGCCCGAAATATCGTTGCAACGCCTCTGCAGGAGGGATTTCGAAATGCCTTTCGCCTAGAGATGACAGGTCCAACTTTTACCGGATGGAAGAGTTGGTGACGGTGTCGATGTCAAGCTTCCTGGCGATGTCGATGGCATCCGGGTGTGGGGGTGCCTCTACGACCCTGATGTACCCATCCAGGCGTTTCTCCACGAGCCATCGGCGTAAGGCAGTAGAGATGAAGATCGGCATCGCTAGAGTAGGTTCGTGGGAAGGAGACGGGTGGTTGCGGTGGGCTAGAGCTCTGTGATAGGATGGAGGAGAAGGTGAGGGGGAGGAGCAATGGAAGCGCTGATAGTTAGAAGGTGGGTTTTTGTTTTGTGCAGAAGATCTTCTATTTCCTTCTTTTTGTGGCTTAGGGTTCATTGGGTGGTGAGTCATCGTGGTGTCGCGTGTTCTTGAACTAGGAGTCTGTGCATGCATTTAGTCCTTTTAATAGTGTTGCTATCTTCTCTTTCTTTTTTTTCTTTTTTTTCTTTTTTTTTTCGTAACGGTTATATACAACCTATTTTCACATTATGGTACAAGTGGTGCTGTCCATTTACACCGCTGGTTCTCTGGCTCTATCCTATTTGGCGGTGAATGGGTTAGGTGGCGTAGAGCCCAGGTAAGGTTTAAGGCGAAATCCATTCACCTTTTGCCGTACTACTTCCCCGGCCAGCGTACCTAGTTGGAACGTGCCTTGTTCCGCTCCAATTATCCAATATGGGCCGGTCCAGCAGAATCCTAACTTCCCTGGCATATGGCCCATGCGGGTTTGGAAAACCAGCACCGCTCGACCGACGGCGAACTCCTTTTCCCTTGCGTTCCGATGTCGATCCACAAACGCTTTACGTCGTCGCTGTTCCTGCTCCAACACAGCCATGTTGTGTACGCATTGTTCCCCGAGTTCGAGTAATTGGTGGAGCCATACCTCTTCCGACTTGGCTTCCGAAAGTCGGTGCCGTAGCTGAATCCACAAACTGGGTATTTGAAATTCGACCGGCATCAGAGCCTCCAGCCCAAACGCTAGTCGAAACGGTGTGGATCGTATGCTTGTTTTATAGCTGGTTCTGTATGCCCATAACGCACTCTGTAATTTGGTATCCCAGTCCGTTCTATTTTCATTGACGATTTTCTTCAAGATGGTCTACAACGTCTTGTTGGTGGATTTCGCTAACCCATTCGCCTGTGGATAATATGGCGTACTCCTCTTGTGGACTACAACGTAATGATGTGTTAGTTCTTGAACCACCGTATTGAGAAAGTGACTCTCCTGGTCACTGATGAGCTCAATCGGACATCTGAACCGGCACCAGATGTGCTCGTAAAGGAATCAGGTTGTGACGGCCGCCGTATTTTCTCGTAGTGCCAGTGTGAAGGGGCCCACAAAATCCAATCCCCACTTTTGGAAGGGGTCTAGCAGTAATACGGGCTGGTGTGGCATCCTTGCGCCCTTCGTGGACTGGCCCATCCGTTGATACAAATCACACTTTCTACAATACTCGAATGCGTCCTTCTACGTTGTTGGCCACCATAAGCCCGCCTGCCATATTTTCCGGGCTGTAACGTCGCCCACGTAATGACCGCCTACCGTAAAACTGCTTCTTTCTCATCCTGACGTACCCCACGTCGCCAGATGTCGTCACTTCCTTTGTGATATAAAACTCCTTCTATGAGGCAGAAGTTACGGCTTCGGACGACTAGTCGTTTCTTCTCGTCCGTGCGTAATTGTGGTGGAGGCAGTCCCGTAGTCAAAAAGTATGTCATTTCCATAAGCCACCAGTCTGGAAAGGTCGATTCCATTCTGTCTGCTAGTGCTGTTACTCGCAGGATGTCGGCGTCCGGAAAATCATCGTCATCTCTCTGTACTGTTTCTCCATTCTCAAGTCTACTCAAAAAATCTACCACTACGTGATGCGTCCCTGGTCGGTGCTAGATTACAAAATCAAATTCTTGGAGCAGCAGCATCCATCACGCCAATTTCCCCATCAGGGCTTGTTTCTCCACCAAATACAACAGCGTGGAATGATCCACGTGGAACATGAACTTCTTTCCTAGTGAATAGTGCCGGAATTTATTGATGTTATAGATCATCCCTAGCGCCTCCCGCTCCATTGTGGAATAATTACGCTCTGTTGTTGACAATTTGCGACTAGCGTAGTACACTGGTTGGTACCAGTTTGGTTCGGTGAGCTGCATTAGCGCACTCCCTATTGCTATGTCCGAGGCGTCGACAAACACGTGGAATGGCTTCGCCCAAACTGGTGGTTGTAGGACGGGGGTCTGTGTGAGCATTATCTTAAGTGCTTCATAGGCCTTGTCCTCTGTTGCGGTCCATTGGAAGGGAGTCCGATGTATGGCAGCATGTAACGACGTGGCGAAGTCCGCCAAATATCGTATCATCCGACTATGCCACCGTATTTGTCCTAAAAACCTACCAAGTGATTTCGCGTTTGTCAGAGTTTTGGCTTGCGTAATCGCGGAGATCTTGTTCAGATCGAACACTATCCCCTCCTTGCTGACTACTATATGGCCCAGGAGAGTCCCGCTGGTCACGTCGAAAGCACATTTCGCGGGATTCAGGCTTAAACCTGCGGTGCGGCAATGTTCCAAGCACAGTTGCAGGTGCGTAAAATGTTCTATTGTTCTCCCATATACTGCAAAGTCGTCTAAAAAAACTTGCATGAACGCCGGAATGTATTCCCCAAAGATCTCCGTAATTGTCCGTTGAAATGTTGCCGGAGCCGTCTTTAGCCCGAACATCATGACGACTGCCACATAGACTCCCCAGTCCGTGACAAATGCCGTCTTTTCTTGGTCCTCGGGATGCATGCGTACTTGCTTATACCCACTGAAGCCATCTAAAAAACTGTACATCTCATGTCCTGCGACGTTGTCTAGTACGCTATTGGTGAAGGTAAAGGGAATGCGTCCGTAATGGTTACCATGTTTAATTTTCGATAATCCACGCATACCCGTAATTTGCCATTTTTCTTTGGAACGACCACTATTGGGCTTAACCATGTGTCTTGTTTAACTGGCCGTATGAACCCCGCCTTCAGGAGTTTGTCAATTTCGTCTTTTACGCGGGCCACGTAGTTCGAGTTCATGCGGTAGCGGCGCTGCTACACGGGTTTTGCGTCGGTTGCTAAATTGATCTTATGCTGATAGAACTTGGGATCTAATCCCTTCATTTCCTCGTGAGCCCAAGCGAACACATCTTTATATTTCTTGAGTAGTGTGATCATCGTGTTTCTCTGGTCCGGCCTTAATTCCTTTGCGATGGAGAGAAAATGGGGTTTCGACTCCGTACCCACATTTACTTCTTCTAGGGCGGAAGCGGTGACTCGTCGTGAAATTTCCATTTCCCTTCCAAATGTCGTCCTTGCTCTGCTGAGTTCCAATATGGACTCTGGGTTTGGTTCGTAAGCCTCGTTGTGGTGAGTAGTGGTCGTGGCGTATTCTGCCGCGGTTGCGATGACGTTGATTTTGAACAGCGGAATGATTCGTGGGTGCTCATCTAGGTATGCCTCTAATTCTGCATCCTCCACCCCAGCCAGCATATTTATATCTTTTGCATATAATGGTGTTATACCCTTGGGTTGTGGTGTACTTCCTTCCGTAGGTACGCGAACCTTGGTGCATCCGTGTCGGAAACTGATACATTTGTGTTGCCAGCTCTGCTTGATATTTGCTGCCCGAAGCCATGGTCTGCCCAAAAGCACTGGGTACGCCCCTGGGGCGTCCAAGGCGAGGACGACTACCGAGATAATGCCTATCTTGCGAATTTACCCCAATGGTCGTACTGAGCGGGTATCTGCCATTCGGAGCCAGAATGGGCAAGCCTCCCATTCTGAAATGCCTAATTGCTCGCAAGTTTTCGCGCTAATTACATTGACACCTGAGCCGCCATCGATTACGCATCCAGGAATTTCCTGTCCGTGTAATATTAATGTAATAGCCGGGTTGTGCTGATCCACTATCGACGGTCTGTCGCTAACGTCTGTAAGGTTTGTAGCGACGCTCACCCTGGGTATGCCCGTCACCCATTCTTCCATGGTCTGGCAGAAGTGTGGGACTAGATGCAGTAGCTTCTCCATGGTTAACGTTATCTCGCAGCCCGCTAATGCATGCCAAACGGGGTTCAGGACCTGTCCTTCGTCCTCTGCTCGCTCCCTCGCATTCACTGACTCCTTCCGCATGCGCTCTGTATTGGTCGCATTTGCTTTCTCCACCCATGCCTAGGCTTGTCGTCGTATCTCATCTTGCGCAGCCCAATTAGCCGTTTTAGTTTGCTGGCGTGTCGTGACTTGCTGCACTTACGCCGTAATCGTATTGACGGCGGGCACCTTGCCCTTGCGTGCTGGGCATTGCGTGGCATAATGTCCAGGCTGCTGACAAATAAAACAATGGATGCTTGATTCACCCTTCTCGGCTCCTGGTGGTGTGTGCCGATCACCTGGTGCGACTTGCTCTTCACGATCCGGCCTCGTTTGTCGGAACGCACGCGGTGGTTGTTGTTGGTCCCGTCGTTGTTCCTGGTGTCGCTCATCTCCCGAGCTTTCGTCGTAACGCCGATGATCTCGATATTGGCGCGGCTTACCACGATAACCATTGAAGCCGCCACATTTGTTTGTCGGCTGGTGATTCTCGTAGCGCCAGCCCCCTTTAGCATAACTCAGATGTCCACGATAATCCTCGTTCTCTGGTTCGTCTTCCTCGGAATCATTGTGATTTCGGGATTCCGGTCATGCCGGTTGTCCCATGGGTTGCGATCCATATACCTTGGTTGGTCTTCTTGCCTCCTTTGTTCAATATGGCGTGGGGGACGCTGGGTGTCCATGCTGCGGACTATGCAAGAGGCTCTGTTCAACATATTGTATTCGCATTGTTCGACTGTGTTAGCCTTCGAGTGGCAGATTGGGCAGTGGATTCGCATATTGCACTCCCCTGCGGAATGCCCCGAGTTCAAGCAAATCGTGCACTGGATTGCTTGATGAAAGTGGTGTTTCTCGTCCTGGGGTAACGATTGTCGTAAGGAGGACATAGAAAACCTTTCCTCCTCCTCGTCCAACTCGAGTTGTAACGCTCGTTCAATGACCATATCCGTTGTTTCCCCTTTCACGCTATTGTTGTTGAGCGTTGCCCGGATGGGTCGGCGTAATGCTGCCAGAAATGTCTCTCGAGCCTCGTCCTCCGCGGTGCTCTGTTCTAGTTTCCACCGTAAATTTTGGAAACGTAAGCTGAAGTTTGCGATCGTCTCGGTTGACAGTTGCTTAAATGTGTAGAACTGTCCGAGGATTTCGCGTTGTGGAACCCTTCGATAGAAGAACCGCAAGAAAGCGAACTGCAGCTGATCGAAGGTTGTGATCGTTGGTAAATCCATCTGTGAATGCCAAAACGCCACTCACCCATCCAATGTTAACCCGAACTCCGTCATTTTCAACTAGTGCGCTACCGCCTCCGAAAGGCTCTACGCCATGTGGTTCGCATTCCAGACATTAAGGAACATGCGAATATGGGTTGCGGCGTCGGTTTCGCCGTTAAAGCAGGGATAGGCAAAGGCCATGCTGGGGGCTACGGTAGGTCGGGAAAGATCAGAGGGTGGTTGTGTTGAGCGTACTCCCCGTGTATCATCGAGGTATTTGGAGAGTGAAGAATCACCTTTGTAATCACAACAGGTAGTACTGAGGTTGCTGAGGTGAGGCTTTTGCCGTGCACGTTCTTCTGCTTGGCGTGTGACGCACCATGTGATTGGTCGGTCTTGTCGTGTTGGTTCTTTGGGGCGTCTGCGGCTAAACATCCATTCGTCGTTGCTCATCTGTGAGAAGACACAAATCACCAAGCGTGCCAAAAGTGTTACTGATTAGGAACACGGTCTACGGTCAATCCTTCGACCTAGATCTCCAAGTGGTTGTCGAACAATGAATGGGGTGTCTATGCGTAATGCGTAGGGGAATGTTCCTCGTAACCTATCAACGTATAAGGGACACGGCTACAACCAACTCCTTAGCAATGGTTACACTTACGTTTTTACACGCTCTGGTATTCCAGACACACAGTAGATTAGTCGTAGCTATACACAAACTTTCAGAGAAGATAGAATTCTATTATGATACGCTTCTTTACAATTCAAAATTACACGCTCCCTCTATCAGAGGTTTTCTTCCCTTTATATACACATGGACTATTTCGCCGTTCACGCTTCCTGCGTGAACCGTTACATGCGTTATGATCTTATATTATTTCTTATTCCTACACTCTTGTCCGTCGGTTACTATTCCGGCGAACAACAACCATTGCCTCTAGAAAATAAAACGGAGCTAGACGCGTGTCGATATAACGCAGACACCCCTTTTATCCATGCACTTGGAAACCCTAATCTTGATAGAACCGCCTCCAGAAAGTCCCAATCCACTTTATCATACGCTTTCTCAAAATCTAATAATAGTATCGCAAGGGACTGTTTGTGATGTTAAGCCAATGCAATCATCTCCCAAAGAAGGAAGATATTGTCAAAGATGCTTCCATCTTGAAGGAATCTTGATTGTGTATCATGTATAATCGAGGGAAGCAACTGTCGCATTCTATTGGCTATAGTTTTTGCTACTATTTTATAGATGTCGTTAAGCAAAGTTATTCGATGCCATTTTGATATTTCATTACATTGAGCATCTGATTTCGGGATCATGTATATGATTCCTTCCGTCCATTCTTCGGGCATATTCCCTGTTGAGAAAATTAAATTAACTGCTCCAATAAGAGTAGGCCCCAATAAGTCCCAGTAGTGCAAATAGAATACCACTCCTATGGCATCCTTTCCTGGACACACATTTTCTCCCAGGGATTTAGCCGTTGTCCAAACTTCAGTGTCTGTAAATGGTTGAAGCAACTGGGAAACCATTACATGAGTGACCTTTTGTTGTACTGTTTCTAGTACAAGTTGTCTCTTATAAAGGTCCTCCTCTGAGAAGGATTTAGCAGATAAAAATTGATGGTAATATGTCGTAGCTATGTCTCGCATCTCCGAATCATACATTGTGTAAGAGCCATCAAGTCGTTTTAGGGTTTTGATAGATAGTGTTTTATACTTCTATTTAAATTGACTGAAGAATTCCCTATTTACCCTATCCCGCTTCTGTAACCAAGAAGCTATATTACGTTGATAGAAATACAATCCTCTCGCCTGTTGCTTTTCTTTAAAATTACTTTTTACTTGTTGTAAATATGATAGTAATATCAGTAAGGTTGGGTATCTTTCCAATAACTTTTGTGTTGCAGCCAATGCTCGACGCAAATTAGCAATCTGATATTGTTCAATCATTATTGAACCACTATTAATTAAGATAGACAAATAGACATCGTTGATATGTTTAGATGGTGTAGTTGATTTTCATACTACTCTACAACATTAGAGGTCTCCCGTTTCAGTCTATGTTTGGACAAGAGAAGTGCTATTTAGATTGACTAGAATCATAACTATTGTTCTTTGCATAGTTGGTTGTTTGTAATTTAGTCGATATAGTCAAGTATTAAGTTAAACTAACACCAAGTCCTACACATATATTAAGCAAAGCAAAAAGAATTCTTCATTTCTTGCTACCATTCGTGCTATCTTTTTCAATCTAAATAGTATGTAGATCGGCAGACTGCCGACATCTTCAACAAAGCTCTCGGCTTGGACAAGTTGCAACATTTTTCAGAGATGCTTGGTCTTCAGCATCTCGACATGCGCTTGGATGAAGCAAATAGAAGTGCATTACCACTTTGTGCATGACTTACCAATCGCCAGATTGCCGACATCTTCACCAAACCTCCCAACCCGAACAAATTGCAATATTTTTCGGAGATGCTTGGGTTCGGCATCTCGACATGCTGCACTTGAGGGGGAGAAAGGAGGAAACAGGTATGGAAACCAGGAAAACAGGCAAAGGCATTAGACCAGCATCCGGACTGAAGGAAACAACCGAAACAGGGGGAGACAAGAAGAAAAAGGAAGGCGAGTCGACTGAAGAAGTCGGCACATATGATAAAGTCGGAACAAGCGGCGACGGAGGCAGAGTCAAGAAGGACAGAGCCAACCAGAATAAGAAGGCAAGACCCAGACTTGGTCCGACATGGTGAAGGGCCCTAAGGTTAAAGAAAAATTGGAGACGGCCAATTCCAGACAAGATTTGGAACGAATTGGAGCTAGCCGATTCTGAAGAGGAGTTTGATTCAGAGGAGTCGACTCAACAGAAGGCCAAATAGATGAGGAGGCATCAAATGTCCACACTGACACAGAGGGACAAATGGATCGAGAAACGCCAAAGTATCAAATTCATCAAAATGCATAAAATTGAGCGATATTTACAATTGCGTTTAGATAGTGTAGTTGGTTATAATGCTAGACTTCTGCACTAGAGGTGTTCGGTTTGAGTTTGGGTTTATTTGCATGTTTTCAACTATTCTTTTACGAATAAATGATATTTTGAATTTCATCTAAGAACACTCTATTGTTGAATCATTATTGCACCAAGATTAATTAAGATAGACAAATAGATATCATGGATATGTTGAGATGGTGTAGTTGATTTTCATGCTACTGTAACACATTAGACGTCTCCGGTCACAGTCTACGTTTGGACAAGAGACGTGCTATTTAGACTGACTAGAATAATAACTATAATTTATTGTTTGCATAGTTGGCTGATTCCAATTATGTCGATATAGTCAAGTATTATGTTAAACTAACTGCAAGTCGTGCACATATATTAAGCAAAGCAAAAAGAATTCCTCATTTCTTGCTGAATCCATTCGTGATAGCTTTTTCAATCTAAATGGTATGTAGTCAGAAAGACTTCTATAAGGTGAATCTTACTACCACTTGGCAAACTTACAAAGTCGTTATGTCAATGTCGGTATGACATGCCGATCACTTGGTCTAATTAACAAATTCATGTGAAACTATTACATTAGTAATCTCAAAATGGGTCCATATGGTGTGGTTGGTTATCACGCTAGTCTCACACACTAGAAGTTTGCGGTTCGAAACCGGGTTTGCACAAAAAAATTGGTATATAGAATAAGTAGAAGAATTGGTCTCTTGTCACTATAGAACTAGAATATATTTAGTGAAAGTAAGTGGAACTGATCCATATAGCTTAACCCTAGAAAATTGCCATGTTGATTTCTTGTGTCAATTAGTGTTATATCTTTCTAGAGACTTGTTTCACCTAAATGCCACAACCACATGGGATACATTGAAACTCATGATGCCCATGTAGTTGTGACATCGTTTCAGTGAAATTATCAAATTCATTAGAATGCATGAAATTGAGCGATATTAACAATTGCGTCTAGATAGTCTAGTTGGTTATCTCGCTAGACTTCCACACTAGAGGTCTTCAATTTGAGTCCGGGTTTATTTGCATGTTTTGAACTATTCTTTTACGAATAAATAATATCTTGAAATTTATCTAAGAAGACTCTATGTTTCAATCGTTATTGCACCAAGATTAATTAAGATAGCTAAATAGACATCGTCGATATGTTTAGATGGTGTAGTTGGTTTTTATGCTACTATAACACATTAGAGGTCTCTGATTACAGTCTAAATTTAGACAAGAGAAGTGCTATTTAGATTGACTAAAATCATAGCTATTGTTCTTTGCACGGTTGCTTGATTCTAATGATTTCGATATAGTCAAGTATTAAGTTTAATTAACTACAAGTCGTGCAGATATATTAAGCAAAGCAAAAAGAATTCTTCATTTTTTGCTTCCATTCATGCTATCTTTTTCAATCTAACTAGGACCAAATGGTCGGAACAAGGAGTGCGTAGGGATAGGCACACGACAATTAGAGGGTGCTTAAGCTAAACAAGAGAAAGTAGGCAACATACACTAATGAGAGAGAGAGAGAGAGAGATGTTTTAATTCAAAGAGGGTGGTGGGTTTAGGCAAACTAGTGTCTGTCCATAGTGGAGCTCTTCAGTGCAAAGACCATTACAACAAGAGAATGTCATTAATAAAGGGGTGGGATGGAAGAGGGAGTGAGAGAGGAATGGGGAGGATTTAATTTTTGTAGTAGATGAGATAGAATAGGATGTGGTGATGAGAGAGAGAGAAATGTGTGTATGAAAGTGATAGGGAGTGAGAGATGGGGAATGAATGTAATGATGATGGTAAGGGGGGAGTTCTTAATGTGATGAAAAAGGGGGATTTAGGATGGCGGTATAATATTAAGTGGGGGATGTGGGTGAATTATTTGAAAACTTAGTGTTAAATGGGGGATTTGGGTGGATTGTTTGAAAATTTAGTCTTAAGTGGGGGATTTGGGTGGATTGTTTGAAAACTTAGTTTGAAGTGGGGGATTTCATTGGATTTTTTGAAAACTTAGTCTTAATTAGGAGGGCATGTATGGACTTAGATTTTGTCCAACATATGAAGGGGCGTGAGATGCTAGTAAGCTCGGGATCTAACATTAAGTCATTATAGAGATTTTTTAGAAAACTATGAATGCCTAGTTTTGGGGTATGTTTGGTGTATCTAAGTTTAAAGATTGTGGGGTTAAGGGAGGTAGTAGTTTTGGGTTGATATAGGAGTGTTTTTCTAAGATTAAAAGGTATTTTCTTATACCTTTTTAGTATAAAGGAAGTAGGGTAATCACAGTTAACTAGTCTATTGAAAAAGATTTTTTACATTTGGTAGAAACCCTATGGGGTGCTTTCTCTAATGATATATCTCCTCACTTCATTAGTGATAAAGTGTTGTTTTGTATGGGAAGTGTCAGGAACTCTATTAAGGCAGAGAAGGAATTAGTACTAAAAGAAGGATTAGTACTATTGTCGGGAAATAGTACTAAGACAGAGAAGGATTAGTACTATGAGAGGTGTCGAACTTTGAGAGAAGGAATGGGTGAGTGAGAGAGAGAGAGAGAGAGAGAGAGAGAGAGAGAGAGAATGATGATGCGAAAGGTATATGTATTATATGAAGGAAGATATACAACAGTAGTTAGAAGGCTTAAGACTGGCGTTGAACCGATTTGGTTCGAACTAATGCCTTGCGCCTCCTTTTATAGTGTCTTCAGGAATACTCCTGAAGTTTCTAGAATGTTCCAGAGAAATCTGGAATATACATCAATTTCCCAATAAAACCTAAATGAAAATAATATCCTTCAAATTACAATTCATAACCTAATGGTAAAGTCTCGACCCGTGTAACAAAAGGTTATGGGTTCGAGTCTAGTTATGACACTATCCCCCCTTTAAAACGACGAGTTCCACGAGTCGTTTTGGATTGAGGACCCGGTTTCTCGGGATATCGTCGATGGAAGTCTTCTAGAAGAGCACGAGCATTGGTCACATTCTCGATCGGTTCCCAAGTACGCTCGCTGGGACTATATCCTAGCCAATCGACTAGATAGTAGAGCTTGTTGCGAACAATCTTGGAATCGAGGATGGCAGCGACCTCATACTCAGGTCCATCTTCGAGCTCGATAGGAGGTGGTGGTTGTATAGTACGTCCTGGGATAGTGCTCTCGTGATAGGGTTCGAGGAGAGAACTATGAAACACCGGATGTATCCGAAGTTGCGGAGGTAGCTCGAGACGAAAAGCGACATCATTAATCTTCCCGATAATACGGAAAGGACCTAATCGCCGATAATCCAACTTCTCACATGGGCGAGTAGTCTTGATGTGTCGTCGTAGCAGCCACACCCGATCTCCAATGTTAAAACTGGATGGAAGTCGATGACGATCTGCGTAGTCCTTGTGTGATTGTTGAGCTTGCTGGAGTTGAGTAGATAAATCCGCTTGTATCTTGCGTAACCGCTCCAAACGATCCTCCGCGCAAGGATTTGTGGACACTTCTGGGGTTTCAAGGACACACCACCGGGGATGATATCCAGTATAAGCGTAGAATGGCGTGACTTTAGTCGATGCGTGGATAGCGTTATTATAGGCAAATTCGGCGAACTGAAGAATATCTGCCCAGTCATTCTGATGATAGTTGAGAAAGCACCGCAGATACTGCTCCAGTGTTTGATTTGTTCGTTCAGCTTGACCGTCGGTTTGTGGGTGGTAGCCGGAGGAGAGGTGACAAGTGACCTTCAGCATTTTAAAAAGGTGCTTCCAGAATTTTGACACAAACTGGGGTCCACGATCGCTGATGATATTATCAGGGAGTCCATGATGCCGACATACTTCCCGCATGACAATTTCGGCGGTGTCTTCACTAGATATTTCTTTAGTACATGGTAAGAAATGAGCCATCTTTGTATATCGATCCACCACTGTGAGAATCGCACTGAATCCCTTAGAGACTGGAAGATCTGTAATGAAGTCAAGAGCAATGGATTGCCATGGCTTGCTTGGAATTGGTAATGGTTCTAATAAACCATATGGATGATGTCTTGGCATTTTCGCTCTGCAGCATGTATCGCAAGTCCGAACAAAATCTTCGACAAATTGTCGCATACGGGGCCACCAGAATGATCGTTGTACTAAATCTAATGTTTTAGTACTACCAAAATGTCCTGCTGTATATGTGTCATGGCAGTTTTGTACTACTCGAAGGCGGCAAGAACCATTAGGAACATACAAAAGTTCTTTAAAGAAGAGTAATCCATCACAGTATTTGAATTGCCGATAATCCGTACCTGGTGATTGTGATTGTGAACATGACGCTCGAGAGGGGTCAATTTGTGCTAGTATAGCTTGGGCGAAAGCGTCAGTCTTCAAGTCCTTACGTATAGTATTGGTAATGTCGGAATCCACGGGCATGTCAAAGACCTGTGCTGCTTGCAGTCGTGCTGGACCCAAGATTACTTGCTTCTGGTTATCGAAAGCTGGCTCACCGGGACGTGGTGTTAGATACGAACGCCGTGATAATGCATCTGCCTTCCCTTGGTGCTTCCCCGGACGATATGTAATTTTGAAGTCGAAGCGTGTGAGGAAGTGGGCCCACCGAGCTTGACGTCGATTCAGTACACGAGCATCTTGAAAGTAGGCAAGGTTCTTGTGGTCACTGAATACAGTGACCTGATGAGGAGATCCCTCCAGGAAATGCCTCCATTGCATAAAAGAATCAACTATTGCTAATAGCTCTTTATCATGAATTTCGTAGTTGATTTCGGCGGCGTCAAACTTACGGGAGTGGAAAGCCACAGGATGTAGCTTCTCGTCGTTACCCTGTTGTGACAGAATGCTCCCCAATGCGAAATCCGATGCGTCAGCTTCGATAATGAATGGTTTTTCCGGATCCACATGACCTAAAATTGGAGCTGATGTAAACGCCTTCTTAAGACTCTCGAAAGCCATGTCCGTCTCTTTAGACCAAATGAATGATTGTCCCTTCCTGGTGAGCTGTGTGAGAGGCAGCACAATTTTTGAGTAATTTTGTATGAACTTCCGGTAAAAATTTGCAAAGCCTAGGAAGCATTGCACATCCCGCACCGAACGCGGAGTGTGCCATTCTATCACCGTTTTGACCTTGGCTGGATCCATAGATATGCCTTCTGAGGAGATGACATAGCCGAGAAACTCCACTTGGTTGCACCCGAAACTACATTTCTCTAACTTTGCATACAGACCATGTTCTCGAAGTCGTTTTAGTACTAATAGTACATGAGAATCATGTTCTTCTTGGGTCTTTGAATAAACCAGTAGATCATCCAAATAGATGATCAAAAAATCATCCAAGAGATCTCGAAATATATCATTCGCCATGTGCTGGAAGACTGCCGGCGCATTAGTGAGTCCGAACGGCATGACCGTATACTCGAAGTGCCCATATCTGGTGCGAAACGCGGTCTTCCATTCATCTCCTGGTCGGATCCGTACGAGGTTATAGGCTCCTCGTAAGTCGATCTTCGTGAAGAACCTGGCACCGTTGATCCGTTCTAAAAGACTTGAGATAAGGGGAAGAGCATACCTATTTCTTACTGTGACCTTATTCAAGCCACGGTAATCTACAACGAGTCGAAGCGAGCCATCTTTTTTCTTGACGAAGAAAATGGGTGCGCCGGCTGGAGATTTCGAATGCCGAATGAAACCGTTCTCCAAATTCTCCTCTATATAGGCTCGAAGGACTTCTAGCTCGGTTGGTGACAAATTGTAGATCGGCCCCCATGGCGGCTCTTTTCCCGGTTGTAAGTCGATGGCGCAATCGTACGGCCGATGATGAGGAAGTGTGTTGGCTTGTACTTTATCGAACACATCAGCATACTGACGATACTTCTCGGGAAGTTGAACGGTGGACTCCTCTTTGGTGGTACTGGAGGGTTGTACTGATATTGCGAAGAGAAACATTTCCTCCTTGCGCCCTTCCTCATGCAACTGACGTAGCGAAATGGTTGCAACCTTCTGGGTAGATCCTTGGGTTTGTCGCAACCGGATTTCCCTTGTCCTCCAATCTATGTCTGGGTTATGTAACTCGAACCATGGTAATCCTAAAACTATGGGATGTTCTGGAATACTAATAATATTAAATGATACTACACATGTTAAGTTATCTAGGACAATATTAACGGGTTCCGACTCTTCTATGATATTACCAGAAGCAATGGGACGACCATCAATGACTACTACTGAGGCTGGACATGGGAGCTTTCTGAGAGATATCTGATGAGCTCGGGCAAAATTCCTATCCATGAAGCAAGAATTAGCTCCGGAATCTAGAAGGGCTAAGGTATGTACTGGAGGGGTACTTTTAGTACTAACTGCTACTTGGGCTACGAACACATCACTAACTTGCTTAGAGGGAATGGAACCACTAATGGGCTGCACAGATCTAGGGCTGTCCAACCAAACGGCTCCTATTTTGGCTGGACTTAGTCGTTTAACTCTTCTTCTAATTGGCTAAGGACATCAAATTTGTTTGCGAGATTCGGACTATTAGTACTATTAGGACTATTATGACTATGAGGACTATCAGAGATTCCTACTGAAATAGACTCGGGTTTAGTATAATCAGAACTAACAATGACTTGGTTTACCTGCCTTCTTGGTCTATGGGGACAGTTTATCGCGATATGCCCTGGTCCACCGCAATAAAGGCATAATCGGTTTGTTCGGCGTCGTTGCTTTTCCTCCTCCGATAGCGGCCCACGACGACGTGTAGTGTCAATTTCCATTGGAGTTGGAGTACTTACTGGAGGCGCATTATGTGACTCCCTTTGAAAAGGTTTTGCTACCACTGAGGCATAGGTAGGCTCGGATCTTGCCCTCGGCATCTGAAATTGTCGTTCCGAACGTCGCTCGAAGAGGCGGTTGTCACATCTGACCGCTCGACTGATTGCTTCTGTTAATGATTTTGGCTCTTCAGGGAAAGTCAAGAGTAAATCCTTGACATCGTTGCGTAGACCATAGCGGAACTGCTCCATCAATGCTTGATCATCCCAGGGGATATCGGCGGCGAGTAGGCGGAAATCTGCAGCATATGCGGAGGCTGGACGGTCACCTTGGCGTAATCGCCGGATTTTGTTGATTGCAGTCCTTATGCTGTCAGTATCTCCAAAACATGCTTTAAACTCACTTATGAATTCTTCAAAATTATTTAGTACTGGAGATTCCTTTTCTAGTAGCGGAGCGAACCATGCTAATGCTGAGCCATTTAACAACGTGCCTACTAAACCCACTCGTGATGCATCGGTGGGATATCGGGACGGATGCATTTGAATAACTAACCGTACCTGGTTAAGAAACCCTCTAAACTGCGATCGCGTTCCATCGAACTTCGTGGGAAGGCCAATCTTGGGTTCTTTATGAATCCCTTGTGCTCCGTGCCCTTGTTGTTGCATTGCTACGATGGTTGCTTCGAGTTGTTGCACGCGTAACGCAAGTTCCCCATGCTGTTGTTGCGTTTGCTGCTTTTCTAAGGAAATTTGCTGAAGATCCCCCAACAAGCGTTGATTTTCTTGTTCCAAAGCATGAAACTTCTCTTTCAAGCATTGAAATTCCGAGAAAACGGATTGATACTCTTCAGCGCTAACGGTGGCCATGGGATGAAGGAAAAGGGAAATAAGAGACTAATAGGAAAGGAGGGAGACAGAAGGAAGAGGGAGAGAAAAGACCAGACAGGCACCGAAAAATCGGTTCAAACTGTCAGGAACTCTATTAAGGCAGAGAAGGAATTAGTACTAAAAGAAGGATTAGTACTATTGTCGGGAAATAGTACTAAGACAGAGAAGGATTAGTACTATGAGAGGTGTCGAACTTTGAGAGAAGGAATGGGTGAGTGAGAGAGAGAGAGAGAGAGAGAGAGAGAATGATGATGCGAAAGGTATATGTATTATATGAAGGAAGATATACAACAGTAGTTAGAAGGCTTAAGACTGGCGTTGAACCGATTTGGTTCGAACTAATGCCTTGCGCCTCCTTTTATAGTGTCTTCAGGAATACTCCTGAAGTTTCTAGAATGTTCCAGAGAAATCTGGAATATACATCAATTTCCCAATAAAACCTAAATGAAAATAATATCCTTCAAATTACAATTCATAACCTAATGGTAAAGTCTCGACCCGTGTAACAAAAGGTTATGGGTTCGAGTCTAGTTGTGACAGGAAGGATGATCCGATGAAAACGGCAAGTATTGGTATGAATTGAGAGGTTTTTGAAAACAATTGAATGAAAAAGATGAGTTTTTGAGGTTGATCCATATGTCTAAAAAAGGTAGCCTAAAGGGGGAAGTTTGAATAGTAAGCTTGATGGAGTTATTTGTGTATAAAGGGTAAAAGTAAGCTTGATGGACTAACGTGATAACCAACTACACCATCTGGACCCATTTGTCATTACTAATTTCATAGTTTCACATGAATTTTTTAATTAGACCAAGACATTGGCATATCACACTGATATTGACATAACGACTTTGTAAGTTTGCCAAGTGGTAGTAAGATTTACGTTATAGAAGTCTTTGTGACTACATACCATTTAGATTAAAAAAGATAGTACGAATGGAAGCAAGAAATGAAGAATTCTTTTTCCTTTACTTAATATATGTGCAGGACATGCAGTTAGTTTAACATAATACTTGACTATATCAAGATAATTACAATCAGTCAACCGTGCAAAGAACAATAGCTATGATTCTAGTCAGTCTAAATAGCACTTTTCTTATCCAAACGTAGACTGTAACCGGAGACCTCTAATGTGTTAGATTTGCATGAAAATCAACTACACCATTTAAACATATGAATGATATCTATTTGTCTATCTTAGTTAATCTTGGTGCAATAACTATTGAACAATAGAGTGTTCTTAGATGAGTTTCAAGATATCATTTACTTGTAAAAGAATAGTTCAAAAGATGCAAATAAACCCGGACTCATACCGAAGACGTCTAGTGTGGAAGTCTAGTGTGATAACCAACTACACTATCTAGATGCAATTGTGAATATCACCCAATTTCATGCATTTTGATGAATTTGATACTTTCACTAAAGCAACTTCAACATGGCCATCATTAGTTTCAATGTATCCCATGTGGTTGTGGCAGTTAGGTGAAACAAGTCTCTAGAAAGAAATAGGAGTAATTGATACAAGAAATTAACACATAGATTTTCTTGGCATACATGAGGTCCACTTAGTTTCACTAAATATATTGTAGATCTATAAACAAAGATCATTTTTTGTTGTCCAAACACGGACTCGAACCAAAGACCTCTAGTGTGTAAGACTAGTGTGATAATCAACTACACTATTTGAACCCAATTGTGAAAACCCATTTCATGGATTGAAATGAATTTGTTACTTTGACTGATGCGATGTCACAACCACATGGTCATCACAAGTTTCAATGTAGCCCATGTGGTAGTGGCATTTATCTCAAACATGTCAGAAACAGATAGCACTATTTGACGTTGATCTTCTCATCGATTTTCTTGGCTTAAGGTATGTGCATGAGATCCACTTAGTTCCACTAAATATATTCATATATACTAATTCTTCTACTCATTCAATGTAACAATTTTTGTTGTCCAAACACGGAGTCGAACCGAAGAGCTCTAGTGTGTAAGACTAGCGTGATAACCAACTACACTATTTGGACACAATTGTAAATACCAATTTCATGGATTCAAATGAATTTGTTACTTTGACAGATGCGACGTCACAACTACATGGCCATCACGAGTTTCATTGTACCCAATGTGGTAGTGGAATTTAGCTCAAACATGTCAGAAACAAATAGCACTATTTGACACAAAAATGTAAACGTTCATTTTCTTGGCGATATAGTATTTTTCTAAAGACAGATACCAATTATACTACTCATTCATGTAGCATCATTTCTTGTCCAAACCCGGACTTGAAGCAAAGACCTCTAGTGTGTTAGAGTAGTGTGATAACCAACTACACTATCTGAACATATGGAAAATACCTAGCTTGGATCGATGAATAAAACACTAAGCTTGATGTAAATTCCATATGTCAATTCGAAAAGACTAAGTTAAAACATTATTGTTGTTGTAATCGACAAGATTAACTATGCAAACCCAGTTTCGAACCGGAGAGCTCTAGTGTGTGAGATTAATCAACCCCACCATCTAGACCCATTTCTCATTACTAATTTAATAGTTTGAAATGATTTTGTTAATTAGACCAAGCGACTGGCGTGTCACATTGAAGTTTGTCAAGTGGTAGTAAGATTTACCTTATAGAAGTCCTTTTGACTACATATCAATTAGATTGAAAGAGATAGCACGAATAGAAGCAAGAAATGAAGAATTCCTTTTGTTTGCTTAATATATGTGCAGGAGTTGCAATTACTTTTACTTAATACTTGACTATATCTACATCATTACAATCAGCCAACCATGCAACAAACAATGCTATGATTTTAGTCAGTCTAAATAGCACTTCTCTTGTCCAAACATAGACTGTAACAAGAGACCTCTAATGTGTTAGAGTAGCATCATCGGGTGGGTTTGACGGGAAAGGTGTATCTCAAGGTAGTTATGGATCTCATATATGAAATGTAAATATTGTATGTTACATCAATATGGCGATTCACAAATATGTATAAATATAGGTGTTAGTCATTTTGTAAATTTTGTATGTTTTCTTCTAAATCTCACGTTTCGATTATTTAGACATTTTTTGAAAACCCTAAATTTTTGGACATGGTATAAATCAATATATTTTGATTCAATTTCCAAAAACCTTTACAAATGTGATGGTCCTTTTTGTATCTTTTTTGGATGGACTAATGGAATGATATTTTGTTTTGGAGAAACAAAGGTACATTAGAAGCATTACGTGATGTCGCAAGGGGTGCATCTCTAAATCTCCATGCCTGGAGGCGCATGAAGAGTCGTCTCATACTCAAGAATGAGAGTGCAATATACCTTAAGTCATTACCTAATCTTCAAGTAATATATATCAAGAGATGGGGGGAGGTAGTGTTAGCATCACATGGTGACGCATCTCATCACACATTTTCGAAGACTCTTAAAGAGTTAAAACGGATACCAATTATTCTATTCATTCTAGATAGCATCATGTCTGGTCCATACCCGTACTTGAATGAACCGAAGACGTCTAGTGTGTTAGACTAGCGTGATAACCAACTACACCATCTAGACATATTGAGAATAATTAGCTTGGATTGACCATTAAAACTCTAAGCTCGATGGAAATTCCATATGTCAATTCGAAAAGAATAAGTTAAAACATTATTGTTGTTGTAATCGACAATATTATGTGTCAAAACCGTGCTTCAAACCAGAGACCTCTACTGTGTGAGAATTGCGTGATAACCAACTACACCATCTAGACCTATTTGTCATTACAAATTTAATAGTTTCACATGAATTTAATAATTAGACCAAACGATTAGCATGTCAAACTGACATTGACATAACAACTTTGTAAGTTTGCCAAGTGGTAGTAAGATTTACCTTATAGAAATCTTTCTAACTACATACCATTTAGATTAAAAAAGATAGCACCAATGGAAGCAAGAAATGAGGAATTGTTTTTGCTTTGCTTAATATATGTGCACGACTTGCAGTTAGTTTAACTTAACACTTGACTATATCGAAATAATTGGAATCAGCCAACCATACAAAGAATAATAGTTATGATTCTAGTCATTCTAAATAGCACATCTCTTGTCCAAACGTAGATTGTAACCAAAGACATCCAATGTGTTAGACTAGCATGAAAATCAACTACAACATCTAAACATATCCACAATATCTATTTGTCTAACTTAATTAATCTTGGTGCAATAACGATTGAACAATACAGTGTTCAAGATTAGAAAAATTTCAAGATATCATTTATTCGTAAAAGAATAGTTCAAAACATACCAATAAACCCAGACTCAAACCGAAGACGTCTATTGTGGAAGTTTAGTGTGATAACCAACTACACTATATGGACCTAATTGTGGAGATCAATTTCATGGATTTAGTTGAATTGGATACTTTCACTGAAACGATGTCAAAACTACATGGGTATTATGAGTTTCAATGTATCCCATGTGGTAGTGGCATTTAGCTCAAACAAGTGTCTAGAAAGAAACATATAGCCCTAATTGACACAAGAAATGAATACGTCGATTTTCTTCACTTAAGGTACATGCATGAGAACCACTTAGTTCACTAAATATATTCATATATACCAATTCTTCTACTGAATCTATGTAATATTTTTTGTTGTCCAAACATGGACTCAAACATAACCAACTACACTATTTCGACCCAATTGTAAAAACCAATGTGATGGATTCAAATGAATTTGTTACTTAAATGGATTCGATGTCACAACTACATGGCCATCACGAGTTTCGATGTAGCCCATGTGATACTGGCATTTAGTGTTAGAAACATATAACACTATTTGACACACTAATGTAGATGTTGATTTCCTTGGCAATATTGTATTTTTACGTATACCAATTATTCTATTGATTCTATGTTGTATCTTTTCTTGTCCATACCCGGACTTGACCGGAGACCTCTAGTGTGTTAGACTAGCGTGATAACCAACTACACCATCTGGACACATTGAGAATAACTAACTTGGATCGATAAATAGAAGACTAATCTCAATAGAAATTCCATATGTGAATTCGAAAAAAATAAGTTAAAATATTATTGTTATTGTAATCGACAAGATTATGTGTGGAAACCCGGTTTCGAATCTCAGACCTCTAGTGTGTGAGACTAGCGTGATAACCAACCACACCATTTTGACCCATTCATCATTACTAATTTAATAGTTTCACACGAATTTGTTAATTAGACCAAGCGATCGGCATGTCATACTGACATTGACATAACGACTTTGTAAGTTTGCTAAGTGGTAGTAAGATTTACGTTATAGAAGTCTTTTTACTACATAGCATTTAGATTGAAAAGGTAGCACGAATGAAAGCATGAAATAAAGAATTGTTTTTTCTTTGCTTAATATATGTCAAGGACTTGTAGTTAGTTTAACTTAATACTTGACTCTATCAACATCATTACAATCAGACTACTGTGGAAAGAACAATTAGTCTAAATAGCACTTCTCTTGTCCAAACGTACACTGTAACCGGAGATGTCTAATGTGTGAGAGTAGCATGAAAATCAACGACACCATCGAAACATATCCACGATATCTATTTGTCTATCTTAATTAATCTTGGTGCAATAAGGATTAAACTTAGACTCGAACAGAAAACCTCTAGTGTGTAAGACTAGCGTAATAACCAACTACACTATTTGGACCTAATTGTGAAAACCAAATTCATGGATTCAAATGAATTTGTTACTTTGACTGATGCGATGTGACAACTATATGTCCATCAAGAGTTTTTTTGTGATACAAGGTCAACATTGGGTGGGTAAACTGGTTCGTAAACTAGTCCGTAGGTTGGGTGCGTAAACCGGGTGCGCAATGAGAGGTCGTAGCTGTGCATAAACTAGTAGGCCGTCGGAAAGATATTCCGCGGAGGAATATATTTGGGGACTTCGTGTAGGGGCTCATTGATGAGCATTGAAGTATGTGTCAGTACTTCTGTTAGTCCGTATGGACTTGTATAAAAGGGCTCTCTAAGCACATCCTATGTACAAAGTCTTATTTTCTTGGAATAGAATTATTGTCTAATCTCTCTCTGTCTTTCCCTCTTCTTCTTCTCTCTGTGTTTGTTGTATTTCACCGAACTGTCATATTTCCGAACTCTGTACTCTGTGTCTTTTACGCACACCCTTCCATGTAACAGGCGGCAAGCAGAGTTCTCTACTACTTCGCATCCGTTGTGAGTGGTCAACTTCTAAGCTACATTTGGGATGTGAAGACGTCAAAGGATGCTTGGGGAAATCTGAAAAAGATTTTCGCTGCGAGCAGCACAACCAGAAAGCTCCAACTCAGGTAAGAGTTGAGCAATGTTCGACAACGAGATATGTTGATGGTTGACTACACCTCCAAGATAAAGGACATCTGTGACTCTCTCGCCTCCGTCATTGTAAACGTCGAGGAGGACGAAATGGTGTAGGTTTGCCTCGTAGGTTATGTCGTGACTCTTGAGTAGGAAGCAGAGAGAGAGCGATGGCGATAGAGATAACGATAACAATAGAGATAACGATAACGATAGAGATGGCGAGAGCGGTAGAGATAGCGATAGTGATAGCAAAAGAGAGTGAAAGAGGGAGAGAGTGCGAGAGAGAGAAAAGTATAAGTGAGAGATAAGAAATGGGAATGCGATTATATTATGAGAAAGAAGATTACAAGGAGTAGGCTAAGGGCTAAAGACTGGTGTTGAACCGAATGAGTTGTGATGAGTGTATGGACTCTTATTTATAGGCCCTTATGGAGTATTCTAGAATGTTCTAGAATATTTTAGATATTTATGAATAATAATAATAATAAATATAATCATGAAATATTCAAGAACATTCTAGAATAATCTAGAATGTTCTAAATATCTCGTAATAACTAAACATATAATTATTATGATTACATCTCACATATGTTATTACAATGGTTAAAGTACAATATGTAAACCAAGAGGTTATGGGTTCGATTCCTGGTTCGCCAAGATGAATGTCATGATAAGCCAAGATGTATGTCTTCATGACATTATCCCCCCTTTTCGATGACGAGTTGCACGAGTCGGAAGAAAAGAGTTCAGACTTGGTTTATGAGGATATTGGTTGTGAAATGCAACAACCATGTCGGAGGCATTGGCAAGATGTTCGGCAGGCTCCCATGTTCGATCATTAGGTGTATAGCCTAACCAATCAACCAAGTAGTATAGTTTGTTGCGAATGATCTTGGAGTCGAGGATAGCGGCAACCTCATATTCAGAGCCATTGGAAACGTCAATTGGAGGTGGGGGAGGTGTAACACGACCCGGAATAGAGCTCGTTGTGTAGGGCTCCAAAAGTGAAACATGGAAGACCGGGTGAAGACGCATATGAGGAGGAAGATCAAGACGAAATGTCACATCATTGATCTTACCACTTATGACATATGGGCCAAAACGTTGATAATCCAATTTGTAGCAAGGTCGGGTCGTTTTAATGCTACCTTGTAAGAGCCATACACGATCGCCTACTTGAAATGTAGTCGATGAATCACGCCGATGACGGTCAGCAATCTTCTTTTGAGTGTTTTGGGCTTCACATAAATGATGCAAAAGCATATCCTGAACTTCTTGGAGTCGAGTGAGCCGATCTTCAGCAGTTGGGTTTTTTGGGAGTTCAGGATGTTCAAGCATCGTCCAACGAGGATGGTACCCAATGTTTGCAAAAAATGGGGAATATCCAGTAGAAGAATGCTCGGAGTTGTTATAAGCAAATTCTGCCAAAGGTAGTAAATCCACCCAATCATCTTGTTGATAGTTGACAAAACAACGTAGATATTGCTCGACTGTTTGGTTGGTGCGCTCACTCTGCCCATTAGTCTCTGGATGGTAGCCGGAAGAGAGTTTACAAGAAGTATGTAAGAGTTTGAACATGTGCCGCCAAAATTTCGAGATGAATTGGGGACCCCGATCACTGATAATATCATCCGGAAGACCATGATGGCGAAACACCTCCCGCATGAGTAAATCAGCTGTCTCTTGACTAGTAATGGTCTTTGTGCATGGAAGGAAATGTGCCATCTTCGTAAAACGATCGACAACCGTGAGAATCGAATCAAATCCCTTGGAAGGTGGAAGATCCGTAATAAAGTCCAAGGAAATAGATTTCCATGGGCTCTCCGGAATAGGCATTGGCTGTAATAAGCCATATGGATGATGTCGAGGCTTTTTTGATCGGCAACATGTATCACAGCTACGAACATAATCCGTAACAAAATGGCGAAGCCGTGGCCACCAATATCGGCGAGAAATCAACTCAAAAGTCTTGTGGATGCCGAAGTGTCCCGCCATTCGTGTGTCATGACATTGTTGCATGACTTTGAGTCGAGAAGGACCGTCAGGCACATACAAGAGAGTTTGTCGAAAAAGTAACCCATCATGCCAACTAAACTGGGTGTAGTCTAGACGAGGATTTTGAGTTTGGGAGCTAGATGCACGATTTGGGATAATATGGCTCAAAACCTCTTGGGCGAACGCATCAGTCGCAATCTGCTCACGAATGGAATCAAGAAGCCTTGAATCTCCCGGTGTGTTGATGGTATGTATTGCCATTATTCGTAGACGATCAGGACCTAAGAGGATTTGCTTTTGGCTTTCAAATGCGGCCTCTCCAGGTTGAAGTTCCATATACGAACGTCTAGATAAAGCATCTGCTTTTCCTTGTTGCATCCTAGGGCGATATAGAATTACAAAATCGAAACGAGTTAAGAACTGCGCCCAACGAGCTTGTCGTCGATTCAAGACTCGAGCACTTTGAAAGTATGTTAGATTTTTATGATCATTGTAGACAATAATCTGCTGAGAAGAACCCTCCAGAAAATGACGCCATTGTTGAAAAGAATCCACAATGGCAAGAAGCTCTTTGTCGTGAATCTCATAGTTGATTTCTGCGGCTTCAAATTTTCGTGAGTGAAAAGCCACCGGGTGCAGTTCACCATCATCACCAATTTGGGATAGTACACTTCCGAGTGCGAAATCCGATGCATCAGCTTCAAGTATAAAGCGCCTCATTGGATCGACATGGATTAAGATTGGTGCGGATGTAAATGCTTGCTTTAAACCCTCAAATGCAGAGTTCGCATCTATACTCCATACAAATGATCGATTCTTGTGCGTCAGTTGAGTGAGGGGCAACACAATTTTTGAATAATCTTTGATGAACTTGCGATAAAAGTTTGCGAACCCCAAAAAACATTGCACATCTCGCACGGACTGTGGTGTTTGCCAATCCAAAATTGTTTGAACCTTTGATGGATCCATAGAGATGCCATTTGAAGAGACTATGTACCCCAAAAACTCCACTTGACATTGGTCGAAACTACACTTCTCCAATTTTGCATAGAGACCATACTCTCGTAGCCGTTGCAAAACTTGGCGAACATGTATATCATGTTCTTCTTGAGTTTTTGAGTAGATCAAGATATCATCCAGGTAAACAATGATGAAGATATCGAGGAAGTCTCGAAAAATATCATTCGCCATATGTTGGAAGACTGCTGGTGCATTCGTGAGGCCAAAAGGCATCACTGTGTACTCAAAATGACCATAGCGAGTGCGGAACGCCGTCTTCCATTCATCCCCAGGACGAATTCGAACAAGGTTGTAGGCACCTCGAAGATCTAACTTCGTGAAATACTTTGCTTCACTGAGGCGTTCTAGAAGGCTTGAGATCAATGGGAGAGCATATCGGTTTCTAACGGTCACTTTATTCAAGCCTCGATAATCCACGACCATACGAAGCGTACCATCTTTCTTCTTAACGAAAAAGATGGGTGCACCAGCAGGAGATTTTGAATGTTGGATAAAACCATTTGCCAAGTTCTCATTGATATATTCTCGAAGAACCTCTAACTCCGTGGGCGAAAGATTATAAATTGGTCCCCATGGAGGCTCTTTTCCTGGCTGCAAATCAATTGGGCAATCATATGGTCGATGCTCTGGTAGTCTATTAGCCTTCACCTTATCGAACACATCGGAGAATTCTATGTACTTCTTTGGTAGTTGGACCCCCAATTCTTGTGAGCTAGATGAGGGAGTTGCTAAAACCGCAAATACCATCATGTCTTCCTTTCTTCCATCCTCTCGTAATTGATGTATAGAGATTGTTGAAATTGTGGGGGATCCTAGATCCTTAGTTGGAGCTTCAAGAGACTTGGATTGTACGGTGACCTCTTCAATAGTTCTTTTTCTCCAATCAATGGTTGGGTTATGTAACTCAAACCAAGGAAGACCAAGAACTAGAGAGTGCTCCGGACTACTAATGATGTTAAATGAGATGACACTAGCCAAATTACCTAGGACTACACGAATTGGTTCAGACTCTTCAACTATATCTCCCGATGCTATAGGGCGACCATCGATGACTCCTACAGCTACTGGGTTTGGGAGTTTTTTCAAGATGATGTTTTGAGTCAATGCAAACTCGCGATCCATGAAACAGGAATTGGCTCCGGAATCTAGGAGGGCAGAGGCTAGGGCGCGATGACCTGTAGATGTGCTAAGCTCGACTTGTGCAGAAAAAACTCTACTAACTTGATTTGATGAAATGGAACCACAACTAGGTACTGACTCTACATAACTAGGATGGTCCAACCAAATGGCTCCTATTTTGGCCGGACTTATTCGTTTAACACATCCTCTAATTGGCTCAAGACATCAAATCTATTCTCATGGCATGGGCTATTAGGCTTAGTACTTAAGTTATTAGAAGTGATAGTAGAACTTGATGTAGGGTTGTCATGTGCACTTACTTGGTAAACTTGACGCCTGGGTTTATGTGGACAATTCACAGCTATATGTCCTGGACCACCACAGTAGAGGCATAGGCGATGCGCCCGACGTCGTTGTTTCTCAGCATCTGATAAGGGCCCTCGACGTTGTGTCGACTCTATTTCCATCGGAGTGGGACCATCCCTCGTAACGGGTCTAGAACCTTGTGGCGGTGTGGCGACTATAGAAGCGTATGTCTGTTCCGGTTGGCGGCGTAACATTTGTTGACGTTCAGAACGTCGCTCAAATAGGCGATTATCACATCGCACAGCTCGGCTAATAGCTTCAGTAAGAGACTTTGGATCTTCATGGAAGGTAAGAAGAAGATCTTTGACATCGTTACGCAAACCCTGACGGAATTGATCCATTAAGGCTGCCTCATCCCAAGGGATGTCGCATGCCAAGAGACGGAAATCTGCGGCATAAGCTGAAGCGGGACGATCTCCTTGTCGGAGTCTTCGAATCTTGTTTATTGCAGTCCTAGTGCTATCCGTATCTCCAAAACTAGCTTGAAACTCCTTAACGAATGCCTCGAAATCCTCCAGTAATGGTGATTTCTTCTCAAGAAGTGGTGCAAACCATGCTAACGCTGTACCGCTTAGCAAGGTTCCTATTAATCCCACATGGGCAGCATCAGTTGGATACCGATTGGGATGTAACTGAATCACCAAACGAACTTGATTCAGGAAACCTCGAAAGAGAGATCTGGTACCATCAAACTTGGCAGGGAGGCTAATCTTTGGTTCCCTTGGGGAGTTTTGAACCCCCGCCGCTTGTTCTCGTAATGTTAATATAGTAGCCTCAAGTTGAAGAACCCGTTGTGATAACTCCTCATATTGATGAGCTTTCTCAGTACTGACTTGTTGAAGATCCCCGAGTAGCCTTTGATTTTCTTGCTCTAATGCCACAAACTTAGTGGTGAGCATATCGAGCTCCGAAAGGACACGCATATACTCTTGCTTGCTGACCGACTCCATAACCGCGGGGGAAAAAGAAAGAAGGATAAAGAAGAAAGCTTGCTAGGGTTATTGGAGAAAGGGAAAAGAAATATTCGGTTCAAACTGTCGTGACTCTTGAGTAGGAAGCAGAGAGAGAGCGATGGCGATAGAGATAACGATAACGATAGAGATGGCGAGAGCGGTAGAGATAGCGATAGTGATAGCAAAAGAGAGTGAAAGAGGGAGAGAGTGCGAGAGAGAGAAAAGTATAAGTGAGAGATAAGAAATGGGAATGCGATTATATTATGAGAAAGAAGATTACAAGGAGTAGGCTAAGGGCTAAAGACTGGTGTTGAACCGAATGAGTTGTGATGAGTGTATGGACTCTTATTTATAGGCCCTTATGGAGTATTCTAGAATGTTCTAGAATATTTTAGATATTTATGAATAATAATAATAATAAATATAATCATGAAATATTCAAGAACATTCTAGAATAATCTAGAATGTTCTAAATATCTCGTAATAACTAAACATATAATTATTATGATTACATCTCACATATGTTATTACAATGGTTAAAGTACAATATGTAAACCAAGAGGTTATGGGTTCGATTCCTGGTTCGCCAAGATGAATGTCATGATAAGCCAAGATGTATGTCTTCATGACAGGTTAGGGTTGATGTTCGGAGCTTTCTGAACCATAGTCTGTAGGAAGGAGAATATGCCGTCGTTTTTCGACTTACAGTCGATGCTCCTAGTAGAGGAGAACCACACGGGTGCGTCAACGTGTACACACGCCGACAACAAGATGTTGTACACATAGGAAAATAGGCCCCGTGGTTGTGGTGGACGAGGTGAGTCGGCGGACAATGGAGGCGGCCGACAGGAGCAAGATGGAAGGCATGGTCGTAATGCTAACAGTAGTTTCGGATCCCTCCGAAAGCAAGGGGAGTCAATGCGCCTGCCAGAAACCGGCAAGGGAAACCTGCGGTGGAATGCTGGTACTGTGGCTGGAAGAAATGTGTCGATTCGGAGAAAACCACATCCGGATCCAGGCGGACCGAACAAATAAATCAGCAGCGATCGCACTACACTGAGGGCTCCAACTGAGTTGAAAATGGATTGGGCCCAGCCTTCGTAATGAAGGACAAGGCCAATTCGACGGCAATAAATACCTCAAAACTGAACGAGGTGTGGTATGTTGACTCTGGAGCATCAAATCATATGATGTGGCACGAAGAATGGTTTTTGTACTCGGGAGAAACCGGAAAAGCAAGGAGTGGTCAAAACAGGAGACGACACTCCGCATACCATTGAACATGTTGGAGAAGTTCCCCTCAGCCACGTTCGGCAAAAAGGGAAACTCATGAAGATGTTACATGTCCCGACAATAACCGAGAACCTGGTGTTGGTCGGACAGATCATCGACTAGGGATTGCAAGTTTGTTTGCTACATCGAAGAAGAAGGCAAGATAATCACACAAGGGTGTCGTTAAGCGAGGATGTTTATCCTCGAGACCAACGACGTAGGCACCGCTATGTTCATGAAAGGGCAAAAGGTCAAATTGGATATTGACCTGTGGCACAAGCAGTTCGGCCACGTAAATTTCCCGAAGCGTCAAGAAATGCAGACGAAATACATCGTTTTCGGCTTGCCGAAATTCAGTGTTCAAAAGGGCCAAGTTTGCGAAGCTTGGCAGCTGGGAAAGCGTCACTGACTTTGATTCCCCAATGAACATAACCGCAATCAAAATCTGCTCGATGTGATCCATTCGGATATATGGGGATCGGTACAAAACGTGAGTCTCGGTGGAAGCCAATATTTTGTGACTTTCATCGATGACTTCTGTCGGCACAGTTGGGCATGCTTGATTGTGAAAAGAGGTAAGTCTTGTGGAAAGAGCTTTGCGGAAAGGCAAACCGGATGAAAGATCAAGTGCCTAAGGTCCGATGATGGGAAGGAATACTTCTCCGACCAGTTCTCGAATTATCTGCAAGACGGAGGATTTCAGAGTACTTCTCCTCCAGATACACCCCGCAGCAGAATGGCGTGGCAGAGAAAAAAAAATGTACGATCGAAGAGGCGGTCAGGGCAATGTTCGAACATAAGCATATGCCAAAATTTTACTGGGCTGAAGCAGTAATGATAGTTGTTTACTTGCAGAATCAGACTTCTACTAATGGAGGAGTATTGCCACATGAATTGTACTCCAAGAAGAAGCCGAACTTGGCACACTTGAGGGTTTTCGGTAGCATCCTGTATGTGCATGTGCTGAAGGAGAAACGGCGAAAAGATGGATGCCAAAGCTGAGAAGTGTATCTTGGTTGGCTACTCGGACGACCAAAAGGGTTATAAGTTTTATAACCCCCGAAGCAAACAAGTTGTTATAAGTTGTGATGTGTTTGACGAGTCCGGGTCGTGGTACTTGCCTTCGCCTCCAACCACTGACGACTCCATTCCGATCACTAACGAAGAGGTCAGCGAGGCTGAAATGCCTCGGGAACAAGGAGACATCGGAGCTCCTGAAGAGAGTCTAATCTCATTCAGGGTAAGTGGGCCGAACGAGCGACTGAGTCGGCATGACCAATTAGGCATATAGCCGATGAGTAGTGGTGAATCAGCCGTGCATTCCCCACACAAGAAGCCGAGGACAGGGCTTACGTGCGAAGAGAAAGGAAAGAAGAAGATGTTGGACTATGGCATTAATAGGGAAGAGTCGGATCAAAGAGAATCCAACTCCGAGAAGAACGAAGATGGACCTTCGGAAACGAAGTTCGTGTGGGCCAAGAGGGCCTCAAAATCGGCTAATGAGCAATTACACCGCTCCACCCACTAGAAGAACCTTGTGGTGTGTTGCAGATACAATGAGTACATGACACATCATTATGCATGCATGACGCGAGTGGCAGAAGTGCGTGAGCCAGAGAGCTATGTAGAAGTGGCGAAGGACGCGAACTAACGTGCCGTGATGAAGAAAGAGATGCATGCGTTATCAGACAATGAGACTTGGGACCTAGTTGACGCACCTAAAGGTGTGAAGCCGATCGGATGAAAATGGGTGTACAAGGTGAAGTACAACACCGATGGTTCAGTTAACCGATACAAGACCCGGTTAGTGGCGAAAGGCTACGCGTAGAAGGACGTTGTTGATTACGATGAGACCTTCGCACTTGTCACGAAGATGACCACTATTTGTGTTCTACTGGCCGTAGCAGCGGCGAAGGGGTGCCACTTACATCAGATGGATGTAAAGAATGTGTTCCTGCAAGGTGATCTTGAGGAACAAGTGTACATGGTACAACCCCCTGGATTTCAATCTGACTGGAACATCGCCACTACCGACCTAGATGAAATCGGCGGCATAAAATCTCAGCTCGCGGCATCATTCAACATGAAGGATCTAGGGGACCTTCATTAGTATGTGTCTTTTACGCACACATTTCTGGACGTATTCCTTTACAAGTGTCAATATAGCCTATGCGCTAGTGGCATTTACATCAAACATGTCAGAAACAGATACCACTATTTGACGCAAAAATGTAGATATTCTTGGCTATATTGTATTTTTCTAAACACGGATAGCAATTACAGATCAAACATGTATTTTTCTAATCTACTCATTCTATGTAGCATCTTTTCTTGTATAAACCTAGACTTGAACCAGAGACCTAGTGTGTTAGAGGAGCGTGATAGCCAACTACACCATCTGGACATATTGAGAATAACTAGCTTGGATCGATGAATAAAAGACTAATCTCAATAAATATTTCATCTGTCAATTCGAAATGAATAAATTAAAACATTGTTGTTGTTGTAATCGACAAGATTATGTGCCCAAAACCGTTTTCGACCCGAAGACCTCTAGTGTGTGAGACTAGCGTGATAACCAACTACACCATCTAGACCCATTTGTCATTACTAATTTCATAGTTTGAAATGACATAAATTTTTTAATTAGACCAAGCCAATGGCATGTCACAATCACATTGACATAACGATTTTGTAAGTATGCCAAGTGGCAGGTAAGATTTACCTTATAGAAGTCTTTGTGACTACGTACCATTTAGATTGAAAAAGATAGCACCAATGGAAGCTAGAAATGAAGAATTCTTTTTTCTTTACTTAATATATATTCAGGACTGGAAGTTCGTTTAACATAATACTTGACTATATCAACATAATTACAATCAACCACCCATGCAAAGAACGATAGCTTTGACTCTAGTCAGTCTAAATAGCACTTTTCTTGTTCAAAGGTAGATTGTAACCGGAGACCTCTATTGTGTTAGAGTTGCATGAAAATCAATTACACCATCTAAACATATGAATGATATCTATTTTTCTATCTTAATTAATGTTGGTGCAATAACGATTGAACAATAGAGTGTTCTTAGATGAGTTTCAAGATATCATTTATTCGTAAAAGAATAGTTCAAAAGATGCAAATAAACCCGGACTCAAACCGAAGACGTATAGTGTGGACGCCTAGCGTGATAACCAACTACACTATCTAGACGCAATTGTGAATATCGCTCAATTTCATGCATTCTAATGAATTTTATATACCAATTCTTCTACTTTTCTAAAGACGTATACCAATTATTCTACTCATTCTACGTAGCATCTTTTTTTGTCCAAACCCGGACTTGAATTGTGGACATATATTGTATTAGACTAGCGTGATAACCAACTACACTATCTGCAATTATTAAAAATAACTAGCTTGGATCGATGAATAAAAGACTAATCTCAGTGGAAATTCCATATGTCAATTCGAAAAGAATAAGTTAAAACATTATTGTTGTTGAAATCGACAAGATTATGTGTCCAAACCCTGATTCAAACCAGAGACCTCGAGTGTGTGAGACTAACGTGATAACCAAATACACTATATTGACGAGGAGTTACAGTTAGTTTAAGTTAAACATAATACTTGACTATATCAACATAATTACAATCAGGCAACCATGCAAAGAAGAATAGCTATGATTCTAGTTGGTCTAAATAGCACTTCTCTTGTCCAAATGTAGACTATAACCGGAGACCTCTAATGTGTTAGAGAAGCATGAAAATCATCTACAGCATCTAAACATATGAATGATATCTATTTGTCTATCTTAATTAATCTTGGTGCAATAACGATTGAAAAATAGAGTGTTCTTAGATGAATTTGAAGATATCATTTATTCATAAAAGAATAGTTCAAAATATGCAAATAAACTAGAACTCAGACCGAAGACCTCTAGTCTGGAAGTCTTGCGTGATAACCAACTACACTATCTAAATACAATTGTAAATATTGCTCAATTTCATGCATTCTGATGAATTTGATACTTTCACTGAAGTGATGTCAACTTGGGAATCATTAGTTTCAGTATATCCCATTTGCTTGTGGCATTTAGTTCAAACAAGTCTCTAGGAAGAAACATATCGCCCTAATTGACACTAGTAATCAACACGACGATTTTCTTGGATTAATGTACATGCATGAGTTCCACCTAGCTTCTATAATTATATTCTAGTTCGCTAAAGACACATAAGAATTCTTCTACTCATGCTATGTCACATTTTTTGTTGCCTAAACACAGACTCGAAACGAAGACCTCTAGTGTGTAAAACTAGCGTGATAACCAACTACATTATCTAGACCCAATTCTGAAGATCAATTTCATGGATTTAGATGAATTTGATACTTTCACTGAACCGATGTCAAAACTACATAGGTATTACAAGTCTCAATGTATCCCTTGTCGTAGTGGCATTTAGCTCAAACAAGACTCTAGAAAGAAACATATAGCCGTAATTGACACAAGAAATGAACATGTTGATTTTCTTGGCTTAAAGAAACATATAGCCGTAATTGACACAAGAAATGAACATGTTGATTTTCTTGGCTTAAGGTATGTGCATGAGATCCACTGAGTTCCACTAAATATATTCATATCTATGTAACAATTTTTGTTGTCCAAACATGGAGTCAAACCGAAGACCTCTAGTGTGTAAGACTAGAGTGATAACCAACTACACTCTTTGAACACAATTGTAAAAACAAGTCTCTAGAAAGAAATGACACTGATTGACACAATAAAAATGACGATTTTCTTGGCTTAAGGTACATGCATGAGTTCCACTTAGTTTCACTAAATATATTCTAGTTCTATACAGATAGATACCAATTCTTCCAGTCATTCTATGTAACATTTTTTGTTGTCCAAACCTGGACGCGATGCAAAGATCTCTACTTTGTAAAACTAGCGTCATAACCAACTACATTATCTGGACCTAATTGTGAAGATCAATTTCATGGATTTAGATGAATTGGATACTTTCACTGAACCGATGTCAAAACTACATAGTTATTACGAGTTGAGTTTCAATGTATCCCATGTGGTAGTGGCATTAAGCTCAAACAAATCTCTAGCAAGAAACATAGAGTCGTAATTGACACAAGAAATGAACACGTCGATTTTCTTGGCTTAAGGTATGTGCATGAGATGCACTTAGTTCCACTAAATATATTCATATATGCTAATTCTTCTACTCATTCAATGTAACAATTTTTGTTGTCCAAACACAGAGTCGAACCGAAGAGCTCTCCTGTGTAAGACTAGCATGATAACCAACTACACTATTTGGACACAATTGTAAATACCAATTTCATGGATTCAGAGGAATTTGTTACTTTGACGGATGCGATGTCACAACCACATGGATATCATGAGTTTCAACGTAGTCCAGGTGGTAGTGTGATTTAGGTCAAACATGTCATAAACCAGATAACACTATTTAAAGCAAAAATGTAGAAATTTATTTTCTTGTTTAATATTGTTTTTTTCTAAAGACGGATACCAATTATTCTACTAATTCTATGTAGCATCTTTTCTTGTCCCAACCTGGACTTGAACCGAAAACTGTCTTAGACTACAGTGATAACCAACTACACTATCTGCAAATATTAAAAATAACTAGTTTGGATCGATGAATAAAAGACTAATCTCAGTAGAAATGCTATATGCCAATTCAAAAAGAGTAACTTAAAACAATATTGTTGTTGTAGTCAACAAGATTATGTGTCCAAACCCGGACTCGAACCGGAGACCTCTAGTGTGTGAGACTAGCGTGATAACCAACTACACCATCTGGACCGATTTGCCATTACTAATTTAATAGTTCGACATGCATTTGTTAATTAGACCAAGTGATTGGCATGTAACACTGACATTGCCGTAACGACAATGAAAGTTTTCCAAGTGGTAGTAAGATTTACCTTATAGACGTCTTTCTGACTACATATGATTTAAGCTATAAAAGATAGCACCAATGTAAGCAAGAGATGAAGAATTCTTTTTGCTTTGCATAATATATGTGCAGGACTTGTAGTTAGTTTAACATAATACTTGACTATATCCACATCATTACAATCAAGCAACCATCCAAAGAACAATAGTGATAATTTTAGTGAGTCTAAATAACACTCTCTTGTCCAAACATAGACTGCAACCGGAGACCTCTAATGTGTTAGAGTACCATGAAAATCAACTACACCATCTTAACATATCAGCGATATCTATTTGTCTTTGTTAATTAATCTTCATGCAATAACCATTGAAGAATAGAGTGTTCTTAGAGGAATTTCAAGATATCATTTCTTCGTAAAAGAATAGTTCAAAACATACAAATAAACCTAGACTCAAACTAAAGACCTCTAGTGTGGAAGTCCATCGTTATAACCAACACTATCTAGAAGAAATTGTGAATATCGCTCAATTTCATGCATTCTGATGAATT